>NC_044050.1:24328705-24343705 GCF_902167405.1 Gadus morhua | reverse complement strand
GTGTGTGCGTGTGTGTGTGTGTGTGTACGTGCATGCGTGCTTGAATGTGTGTGTGTATGTGCGTTTGTGGGGTGACCGGACGTGCCCGGGTCCACGTCCCCCTGCGATCGCTTCCTGGTAGCCAGGTAGCCACACAGCCATGACTATTTATGCCCATTTCTTCACGCTGACATTTGTCTATTCAACGCTGGCTTCATTACACTCCCTGGCCACCTGTGGTGACTCACCGTCAGGCTGCACCAGTCGCCCTCTCTCTCTCCTTCTCCTCCATTACCTGTAATGAAGCAATTTGACGGGCGATAATCATCAGTCATATGAACAACAATTTCAGTTTTAACAACGCATGAAAAAGAATAACACTAACGGAACAGCACACACACACACACACACACACACACACACACACGCACGCACGCGCACACACACACACACACACACACACACGCACACACACACACAGAAACAAAGCGACATGTGCACACACAAACACAAACACACACACACACACACACACACACACACACACACACACACACACACACACACACACAGGCTTGATAAGCACTACTTGTCTGAGAACATTCAAATTGAAAGAAGTCATGGAAAGGGTTTCCGAGAGGGGATAATTAAAAGTAATTAGGAGTGATATTAGCTGCCGGGCCTTGGGGCCATGTTGGGTGAGGCAGGACCTCACTCTCTAACACAAGATATTTCCCTGGAAAATAATTTGCACTGATATATCTGTTTTCCGGTAGCTCATTATAATGAAGTGCAATCATCGCTCATTGCTAGAGGAGAGAGAGAGAAGAGAGAGAAAATGAGAGGGAGAGGCAGAGAGAGAGACAGAGACAGAGACAGAGACAGAGAGAGAGAGAGAGAGACAGAGAGAGAGAGAGAGAGAGAGAGAGAGAGAGAGAGAGAGAGAGAGAGAGAGAGAGAGAGAGAGAGAGAGAGAGAGAGAGAGAGAGAGAGACAGAGAGACAGAGAGAGAGAGAGAGAGAGAGAGTGACCGAGACAGAAAAAGAGACGGAGAGACAGAGAGAAAGACAAAGAGGGAAAGAGAGGGACAGAAACATTAACAGAATAATGCAGAAAGACAAATACAGAGAGAGACAGTGAGACACACAGATAGAGAGACCCAGATAGATCAAGAGAGAGAGAGAGAGAGAGAGAGAGAGAGAGAGAGAGAGAGAGAGAGAGAGAGAGAGAGAGAGAGAGAGAGAGAGAGAGAGAGGCGAGAGGGGGATATAGGGGGAGAGAGAGGGAGAGAGAGAGACAAGAGAGAGAGATAGAGAGAGAGAGAGAGAGAGAGAGAGAGAGAGAGAGAGAGACAGAGACAGAGAAACAGAGACAGACGCAGAGACAGAGAGTGACATAGAGAGAGTCAGAGAGACAGAGAGAGAGAGAGACAGAGAGCTGTGGACCATGGTAATTAGAGCCACGATTTAATTTTCATTGGCTGCAGAAGGGGCACAACTCCAGGGTTTTATGATGCGGATGTGTAAACAGTATTATTCGAAAGAGAGCGAGAGTCCCTGTGTGTGTGTCTGTGTGTGTGTGTGTGTGTGTGTGTGTGTGTGTGTGTGTGTGTGTGTGTGTGTGTGTGTGTGTGTGTGTGTGTGTGTGTGTGTGTGTGTGTGTGTGTGTGTGTGTGACACAGATTGTAATGAAGGGGCTGGACTTGTGACAACGACCTGAAGAAAACAACATATATGTAACTTCTGAAATGACACGTTTAAAATACTGTCTTGTTGCTAGGGTAACCCATTTATTCATGATTCTCACGTAAACGTTCGTAGTGTTTGAACCTCGCATGATCTGTTCCCTCTTGTGTTTCATAAGCTGTTTTATGTGCAGCGAATCATAAGGAATGGTTGTCCTCACAAATTATGGTAATTAGGTTTCTCTGTGCATGTATCTTTTAAACGCCTCCCAATCAACCACACATTCCCTCCTAAATGTAATGATTCACCGTGCCATTCAGCAAAAACATAGCAATGTTAAAATAGTACTTAGCAACGTGCAGCATTTTATCCCAGCTATCTTTTTTTGATTGATTGATTGATTGAGGAACAGGGTTAACCTAGCAATTGTTCCTATTGTTGCGCTTGGCACATGGTTCTAGGAAAATCCTTGCTGTACCGACAGTGATATATTGTTGTTTCTCTTTCTTCTGACAAATGTACTTAAAGTAAGTCACTTTAGACTAAAGTGTCTGCCGAATGTCCTAAATGTAAGTGTAACGTAACAATAATAATCTGTATATTGAGAGGAAACGGCTAAATAAAATATCATGCATGAAATAACATGCAATTATGTGCATTATAAGCATTCCAGAATTCAGGCTTGGAAGTCCCGACGCCAACAGATGTTGCATCTCTACAAACACATACTTACGCAAAGAGAATAATATTCATATTGACTGTCAGGGAGGACTGTTGTGAAATTGCAATGGGTACCTTCATCAGAACAGTGTGCTATGTTTAACCAAGAGTAGGAACAACACACTGTGAAGTGCTTAATTAAATAGTCCAGCACCTCTTCACCGGAACTGCAGCTCCTCATCTGTGTGTGTGTGTGTGTGTTTGTCGGTGTATATTCGTAGGTGTGTGTATGTGTGTTAAGAGGTGTGTGTGTGTGTGTGTGTGTGTGCGTGTGTGTGTGTGTGTGGTATTGTGTGTTTGTCAGTGTATCTTCGAAGGTGTTTGGTTGCGTAGGTGTTCGTAGGTGTGTGTATGTATGTGTGTGTGTGTGTATGTGTGTATTTGTGTGTGTGTGTGTGTGTGTTTGGAGGTGTATGTGTCTCTGTGGGTGTGTGCGTGTGTGTCGCTGTCTATGTGTCTGTGTTTGTGTGTGTGTATCTGTGCGTGTGTAGGTGTATGTGGCTCTGTGTGAGTGTGTGTGTGTGTGTGTGCCTGTGTGTCGCTGTCTATGCGTGTGTGTGTGTGTGTGTTTGTGTGTGCGTGTGTATGTGCGTGTGTTTGTGTGTGCGTGTGTATGTGCGTGTGTTTGTGTGTGCGTGTGTATGTGCGTGTGTATGTGTGTATGTGTACAAGGTAGTGGAGAAGTCCTTCCTGCATAGGGAGCATGTATAAGGCATCTTCTGTGAGAGAGGCAGCTGAAGTGGGCTTTTCATTGTGGTTAATCATGAGTCTAATGGACAGGGGTTAGGAATGGAGGTAGGCGTCTAAGCAGATTACATCAAAAGCACTTTTCATGCCTCTGGTCGAGTTGTTGTTTTAGTTTTTTTAGTTTTTGGAGAAATGGTAGATAACGTCTCCTTGAGATTATTTTATTCCAGTTGGTTCCATAGAAGTGTCAGTTCTACCTGTGGACTGCTGCTGCTTACCCTCTGCACTGGATGGATACTGGAGAGTCAGTAGAAGCAAGAGATAAATATAACTAAAATGCGTTCGTCCTAATGAACTGCAAGAGTGTGCAGGGGTGGACTGGGAAAAAAATTCAGCCCTGGCATTTTCTGTCCAGACCAGCCCACTACATTATCAGCACTAGGGGTGGGACGAGACGAACGGGATGAACCCTGTATGTACTTTATTAAAACAATTTAATCAAGTACATACATCCGAATAATAGTACAGCACTGCAAATAGCAGTTGTTGCTTTTTTTTGTTTTTGTTTTTCAAGTTTGTGTCTCTTGTGCTGCTGACAAGAAAGTTATGAAACCTGAACAGGAAGTTAACAGACATCCTGTGGTCGCTGCATTTCAAACCCCCATATCTACATATCTACAAAATCCTTGATAAATATCACACTTGATCCAACGCTAAATTCTCTCTTGCAGTTTTTAGTCTGTGAATGTGAAAATATTTTGGTGTAAGCCCAGCATTAGTTAAAACCAGACTCGGACAACAATAACAAAATATCCTGACAAATAATCTAAATAGAAACAAACACGGTCGGTCGGTCGGTCGGTCGGTCTAATGTCTAATATGAAAATGCATATCTGTTCAGACCTGTAATTCATGTCTTAGACTTTTTCTCGCAGCTACAGATAAAAAACATTCAATTCTCTATTTATGTTTTCACAATGACTGAGTCACAGTTGAAACAAATGAGTTTCAGCTCTAATGCTGCTACTGTCTGTAATATGTTTCTATTTAGATTATTTGTCAGGATATTTTGTTATTGTTGTCCGAGTCTGGTTTTAACTAATGCTGGGCTTACACCAAAATATTTTCGACCGACCGACCGACCGACCGACCGACCGACCGACCGACCGACCGACCGACCGGCAGGCAGGCAGGCAGGCAGGCAGGCAGGCAGGCAGGCAGGCAGGCAGACAGGCAGACAGACAGACAGAAAGACTAACAGACATATATATATTTCCTCCTCTCTCCGTCCCTCCTCCCCTATCTCACTGTTACACGACCAAGGAGGCCAATTTCAGCGAGCCATCTGGACCTTCTGGGGAAACGGTAACAAAAGCTTTAATTGCCCCATAATGCCCCCAACAATACCATTTCATTAAGCCGGTTGGCATTTCCTTCTGCGTCAGTGCGAGGTGTTTTTCCCGCCGCCGCTGAGTATAATGTGCACGGCTGATGGGTTTACGCTGAACACAAACGAACACTAGTTTATTCTAAGTGCAGCATTATCAGCTGCCTGTTGCAACACCTCCAGCTAGGATCGTCCGCTAATGACATCTATTGTCACGGTCGTTTTGAGCAAATTGAAAAAAGAAAAGTTGTTTGCTGCGTTATCATAACAATATACAAACAGTACGATATAATGGGAATAGCTTAATGTCGTAAAATATATTGGAGGGGTTTTATTGTACCTGGAAATATAATGAAGAGTAAATAGAGGTGAAATGAGGAAGGGGGAGTGGACCACAGAGAGATGGAGAGAGAACAAGAGATAAAAAGAGAGAGAAAAAGAGAGAGAGAGAGAGAGAGAGAGAGAGAGAGAGGGAGAGGGAGAGAGAGGGAGAGGGAGAGGGAGAGAGAGAGAGAGAGAGAGAGAGAGAGAGAGAGAGGGAGAGAGAGAGAGAGAGAGAGAGAGAGAGAGAGAGAGAGAGGGAGGGAGAGAGAGAGAGAGAGAGAGAGAGAGAGAGAGAGAGAGAGAGAGAGAGAGAGAGAGAGAGAGAGAGAGAGAGAGAGAGAGAGGGAGACTGAGACATAGAGAGGGAGAGAGAGCGAGAGAGAGGGAGACTGAGACATAGAGAGGGAGAGAGAGCGAGAGAGAGAGGGAGAGAGAGATGGAGAGAGTGCAAGGGAACGAGAAGGAGTGAGAGAGGGAAAGAGAGAGTGAGAGGTGGAGAAGGATGGAGAAAGAGGGGGAGAGAGACAGAGAGAGTTAGAGAGCAAGAACCCAGGTGGGTGCTACACTTTTTGAATCATTAATATTTTCGAAACAAACACAAAGCTTCCACCCAAACCACTTTTTGTGACACTCGACTCAAAGCTGCGCGAGTCTAGGTGTTTTTTTTTTTTTGGAGAGAAGCGAGTGAAGCAGACAAAAACACAAAAGAGTGTTGGAGAGAGTGAGAGATAGAGGGGGAGAGAGGGAGGGAGAGAGAGAGAGAGAGAGAGAGAGAGAGAGAGAGAGAGAGAGAGAGAGAGAGAGAGAGAGAGAGAGAGAGAGAGAGAGAGAGAGAGAGAGAGAGAGAGAGAGAAAGAGAAAGAGAGAGAGAGAGAGAGAGAGAGAGAGAGAGAGAGAGAGAGACAGAGAGAGAGAGAGAGAGAGACACAGAGAGAGAGAGACAGAGAAAGCAGATAGAAAGAACAACAACAGCCTAATCCAATTTCGGGTAACACCCCGGCGTCCTCATCACAGCACTAGTCCAAAACTTCAGTTTGAACAAAAACACCTCAGCCTTGTTTTGCCTCCATTGGATGTCATCCATATTAAAAACGCATTTTTTCTCTGGCAGCTGCCCCCCCCCCCCCCCCCCCCCCCCCCCCCCCCCCCCCCCCCCCCCCCTCTCCACCTCCCCCCAGTTGATTTTATTCTGTGTTCCCATCATTTTGAATAATTGTATTTCCCACACAAAAGACACATTTTTCATATCGATGGCAGAGGTAAATTAGTCTAGTCGCAGGCAGGGGAAAATGGACATGATAGCTCCTATTTGTGGGTGAATTGGGTTACGCTGCCTGCCACATCCTAAAGCGCACACACATACACACACATACACCCACACACACACACACACACACACACACACACACACTAAACACAACCACACACACACACACAAAACCCAACAACGCACACAAAAAGAGAGAGAGACACACACATACACACACAAACTGGCACACACACACACACACACACACACACACACACACACACACACACACACACACACACAGCAAACGAGAAGGGGGATATCGTCTTGTTCAAACACAACCACACACACAAACACACGCACACACACAGATGGAAATGCACACACACAAGCACACACACACACAGAACTACACACAAACACACACTGCATGTACGCACAGACAAACAAGCACAGACACACACACACACACACACATACACGATACACTCAACACACACACACACAGAGAGAGAGAAACACACACAAACAAGTACGCACAAACACGCACACAGACTCAAAGACACACACACGCACACACATACACAAACACACACACACACACACACACACACACACACACACACACACACACACACACACACACACACACACACACACACACACACACACAGTGAACAAGAACGGGGAAAAGAGACTCCCAGTGCGAGGATGTGTGGGTCTGGTTCTCTACCTCCTACTCTCTCGATTTTACCCCATCAGGGGAAACCAAGATAGAGATTTTACATTCTTGCCTTTTATTCCTTGGTTGCTGGCCGCCCAAGAAGAGGCCAGTTTGAGGCGGTCCTATTAATGAAAAATAAAACCACCCTCATGCTAAAGCCAACAATAGAAGACATTATTGACATTATTAAGTCCGGTAACCCAAGGGTGTTTGCAGCTCTCGTTTCATATGCACGTGTTTGAGCTGGTGCAACACGACCAGTCAAGCATCTCCCTCCGGATCCAGTTGAACTCTGCCCCCCCCCCCCCCCCCCCCCCCCCCCCCCCCCCCCCCCCCCCCCCGCTGAGAGATTGCAGTATTTGAGCGGTCAAACATGATGCATAATTGCCCGAGGCAAAACAGGTGGGAAACAAATATTCACCTTATAAGAGGTCTGTTTGAACAAGCGAGAGGGGGCCGTTCCGCGGTGGCTGGACTTTGCAACCGCGGCTCTCTATTGTGGCTGTAAAACAAGTCGTGATTGGGCGATAGACGGACGTGCGGAGAACGCTAAATACATCCAGTGGCAAACAAATCTGCCTGCTACTGGCCAAAAAAAGACACTGTGAGGCAACGGATCAACACCGAAAGGCTCCCAGTCGCCTGTGGAGATTAGGGCCATCCTTTCTTGCGGTATCGCGCGGATCTTCCGATGCTCATGCTGCATATGAATGAAGGGACTTTTACATTATCACACAGGGGGGTTAGGGTTATATTGTTTTGCCGTGTCCGCGGGATGACTGATGAGCCGGTCCCAGCCGCGTGCTGCTCTGTGGGGACGCGTGATAAACCATGTCAATGAATGCACACACTCCCCCCCAAAAGGTCAGGCCCAAACATGTCTCCCGCTGGGACCCAGCAGGGGGGGCTGCGATAATTTACTCGCTCTTTTGTGGCACTTGTGTGTATTTCTGTGTATATATATCTGTATGTGTGTGTCTGTTTATATGCGTGTTTGTGTGTGTGTAGTATGCATTTGTGTGTGTTTGTGCGTCTATGTGTGCGTGCGTGTTTTTGTGTGGGTGCAGTATATGGTTGAATGTATGTGTATTCGTGGGTGTGTTTATATGTTTTTATGTGTGTGTGTGTGTGTGTATTTGTGTTTCTGTGTGCATCTGTAGCTTGGGTATGGGTATGTTTGTGTGTAGCATATGTATGTGTGTGTTTGTGTGTGTTTGTTTTGTGTGGGTATGTGTTTGATTGTGTGTAGTACATGTAAGTTTGTGCATGCGTGTGTGTGTCGCATATTAGTGTGAACTTAAGTACACATGCAACTCTCCTACTCGACGGTCATGTTGTTTGCACATTGCACACTGTACATGTGTACATGAGATATGATATAGACAAAAAGACAGAGAGAAATGTATGAGCATGATTCGTGTTATCAGCGCTCACCAACGGCAAAATCCGTTTTCCAAACCCCCCTCTCGACCATGTAGCGGGAGTAGAAGGGCAGGAAAGGCTGAGTGTAGCACAGAAAGTTTCCCCGGAAAAAGATAACAAAAAAGTCTCGAATGCCCTTTGCGTGCTCTCTGCTTTTAGCCCCTGTAACCCCCCCGGCCCCCCGCCTCCCTTATGGAGTCCACCACATTAATAAATTAACTGCAAAGGAGGAATAAGTAGTCCTGATGATGGGGGGGGGGGGGGGGGGGGGGGTGAGCCATCCACCTTGCTCATGTTCCCAGAGCCAATCGACAGCGGGGGTCTGGGAGTGTTGCTGGGCATGCAGATGGAAAGGAGAGGTAAAAGCGATAGATAAGGGAGGAGGGGGAGGGAGGGGGGGGAGGGGGAGTAGAGGGAGAGAGAGAGGGAATGAGAGACGGGTGAAGCAAAGGTGATTTTGAGGAAAAATTGAAAGGCAGGGGGAGAGACGAGGACGAGGCAGTGGAAGAGAGAGAGAGAGAGAGAGAGAGAGAGAGAGAGAGAGAGAGAGAGAGAGAGAGAGAGAGAGAGAGAGATGGGAGAGGCAAAGGGTCACTTCGATGAAAATTTAAAGGCAGGGTGAAACTCGAAGGACGAGAGGCAGGCAGTGGAAGAGAGAGACAGAATGACAGATGGAAGAAGCTAAGGGCGACTTGGGATGGAAATGGAAAGGCAGGGGGAGACTGGAACGAGAGGGAGGCAGTGGAAGAGAGATGTAGTAGAAAGGAGGGAGAGAGAGGACGAGACAGAAGATGAAGACGAGAGACCAGCCATAGAGAAAGAGCGAGGGAGAAGAAGAGGGAGAGAGTATAGTAGATGTAAGTAGATGTAAAAGAGAGGAGGAGAGATAAACCATGTTTGAGTTTCAAAGGGCCTGGAAGTGAATACTGATCGGATAATTATTTGTGTTTTTTCTATTGCACAAAAATTGTCTGGCCACTGGAAGTGTGGGAGAACAGAATCACAGAGGGAGAGAGGGAGAGAAAGAGAGGGACAGAGAGAGAGAGAGAGAGAGAGAGAGAGAGAGAGAGAGAGAGAGAGCGCTCTTGGGGCGGACGACATCTGGGACACTTTCGTCTCCATATTCTTATTTTTTCTCCTTTATTTCTGGGAGGTGGGAAGGTTTGTTTGTTACTGGGGGAAAATAGCAAACGTCATCTGGGGATGCTGAGAGAAATAAGACGTGCATCTATCAAAACATGCAGGGGGAATGATGGCCAATCAAAGCCTACTTTTAAACATTCACTCGTGTGATGCATTAGCAACTGTGTGAGAGAGGATGCTGTCGTTTACGCTTGGATGACTAATGGCTGGGAAATGTCTTGATGTCTTCATTGTGTTCTGTTTGTAACGCAATGTCTTGGCCCCAGAAGAAAAAATTATACATTGCCATTTACAAAATCCGGAGAGCTTTTTCTCATTATTCAGGGTTTTAAAATAGCTGTCAGGAATCGATCTCAACAATATTTGCTACAGTGAACTTTGCGATCGATTTGAAGGCAGCTTGAACATTAGCAGTCCCGTTGCGCCTCTACTCAGAGCTCTGAGCTCTGCCGGAGCCTCTGTGTGCATATACATGCATGTGTGCACGTGTTTGTGTTTGTGTATATGGATGTGTTTATTTCAATTATACTTACAGTTCTCACAAATAACCCCAGAAAGATCACCTATGACATGCTTGTTCGCATGCTTGTTCGAGTGTGTGTCGCTGTGAGTGTGTGTGTGTGTGTGTGTGTGTGTGTGTGTGAGTGTGTATGTGTGTGTACCTGTGTGTGTGTGCGTGTGTGTGTGTGTGTGTGTGTGTGTGTGTATGTGTATGTGTGTGTGCGTGTGCATGTGTATACGTGTGTTTGAGCGTATGTATGCGTGTGTGAGTGTGTTTGTGCATGTATGTGTGCGTGTGTGTGCATGTATGTGTGTATGTGTGTGTGTGTGCCTGTGTACATGTGTGTTTGAGCATGTGTGAGTGTTTTTGCGCGTGTATGTGTGCGTGGGTGTGTATTTGTGCATGTGTTTGTGCATGTATGTGTGCGTGCGTGTTTGTGCATGTATGTGTGCATTTATGTGTGCGTGTGTGTGCATGTATGTGTGTATGTGTGTATGTGTGTGTGCATGTGTGCGTGCGTTTGTGTGTGTCCAAGCCCCCCCTTACCGCAGTCAGTTCTCACAGGACCCCTCTGGCCGTGGCCCCTGGCCCCTGCTCCCATACACCCCCAGGGAGTCGTGTGATAAACACTGCAGATTATTCAGGGAAACAAGCGTTATGTTATGACAGAGTCCTCTTCCTCCCCCTCCGTCCTCCACTGCCTCCTCCTCCTCCCCCTCCTCTTCCTCCTGCCCCGTCTCCTCCACCCCACCGACCCCATCTCCCCCTCCTCCTCCACCCCTCCTCCCCCTCTTCCTCCCCCTCTTCCTCCACACCCCTCCTCCTTCTCATCGTCCTCTAGAATCTTCCGTTGCAATCTGGTGACCCTCTGCTTCCCAGTCGCTCGCTGACCGCAGGTCTGAGTGGGAACTCCAGAGCCACTGGTTCAAACAAGATGCCAAACAGTAGGAAGGATGACACAGACACGTGCGCAAAGACACACAGACACGCACACACGGACACGCATTCAAAAAGACACACACAAAGAGAGAGACACACACACAGACACACACACACACACAAATAGAGACACACATACGAAGAGAGTGAGACACACAAACACACACACACAAAGACACACACACACACACACACACACACACACACACACACACACACACACACACACACACACACACACACACACACACACACCACGCGCAGCCTTTGTGCATCATTTCATGATTTTGAGTGATTTGATTTTTTGGACGCACTCTTTCAAGACTTTCTTTGTGTCTGCCATCTCTCTCTCTCCCTCTCCCTCCCTCCCTCCCTCCCTCCCTCCCTCCCTCCCTTCCTCCACACCCCTCCTCCTTCTCATCGTCCTCTAGAATCTTCCGTTGCAATCTGGTGACCCTCTGCTTCCCAGTCGCTCGCTGACCGCAGGTCTGAGTGGGAACTCCAGAGCCACTGGTTCAAACAAGATGCCAAACAGTAGGAAGGATGACACAGACACGTGCGCACAGACACGCACACACGGACACGCATTCAAAAAGACACACACAAAGAGAGAGACACACACACAGACACACATACACACAAATAGAGACACACAGACACAAAAAAAGAGAGAGACACACACACACACACACACACAGAGACACACATACAGACACACACACACACACACATACAAAGAGAGTGAGACACACAAACACACACACACAAAGACACACACACACACACACACACACACACACACACACACACACACACACACACACCACGCGCAGCCTTTGTGCATCATTTCATGATTTTGAGTGATTTGATTTTTTGGACGCACTCTTTCAAGACTTTCTTTGTGTCTGCCATCTCTTTCTCTCCCCCTCCCTCCCTCCCTCCCTCCCTCCCTCCCTCCCTCCACACCCCTCCTCCTTCTCATCGTCCTCTAGAATCTTCCGTTGCAATCTGGTGACCCTCTGCTTCCCAGTCGCTCGCTGACCGCAGGTCTGAGTGGGAACTCCAGAGCCACTGGTTCAAACAAGATGCCAAACAGTAGGAAGGATGACACAGACACGTGCGCACAGACACACAGACACGCACACACGGACACGCATTCAAAAAGACACACACAAAGAGAGAGACACACACACAGACACACACACACACACACAAATAGAGACACACAGACACAAAAAAAGAGAGAGACACACACACACACACAGAGACACACATACAGACACACACACACACACAAAGAGAGTGAGACACACAAACACACACACACAAAGACACACACACACACACACACACACCCAGAGACACACCACGCGCAGCCTTTGTGCATCATTTCATGATTTTGAGTGATTTGATTTTTTGGACGCACTCTTTCAAGACTTTCTTTGTGTCTGCCATCTCTCTCTCTCCCCCTCCCTCCCTCCCTCCCTCCCTCCCTCCCTCCCTCCCTCTCTCCCTCTCTCTCTCTCTCTCTCTCTCTCTCTCTCTCTCTCTCTCTCTCTCTCTCTCTCTCTCTCTCTCTCCCTCCCTCCCTCTCTCTCTCTCTCTCTCTCTCTCTCCCCCTCCCTCCCTCCCTCCCTCCCTCCCTCCCTCCCTCCCTCTCTCTCTCTCTCTCTCTCCTGCTCGTCCGTGCACCGCTCCCCACCGCTGAAAGCATCTGTGTCTCCTCCGCGAAACAGATGGACCCAAACATAAGAGTCGACCATGAACACACAATAAAACATAGATAGCATCCCCATAGATGCTATCGTGGTGCTGAAGCCCTATAGGGTAAGAGCCCGAGGCTGCCCGCCCACCTTCCACAGCTTCATGACTAACATGGAACCTGGTGGAATGTTTTAATGACACGTCGCCGTGGCTGCTGTAATGCCTTCTATCCGTCTCCTTGATGAGCTGTTTGTTCAGCCTTCATCCGGCAAAAAAAAAACACAACAACAAATTAATTATTGAACTTAGATATATATACCACCATATATACCACACATATATACTATATATACCTATCAAGCAAATGAAACAAATAAATAAAGATATCTTATATGCATTAGTAGAAACCTACAAACATACATACATAAACATAATATGTAAAATATGAATTCATAACATCACCAAAAAAGCAACACCAAAAGTGAGTCACGAGCGACTTGATTCATTCCTGGGATCGTGGCTATGTTCATGATGCCGGGAGTTTGGGAAACCGCGCTGTAGGGACCGGGGAGACATTAGGGTGTTAAATGGGGACGTCAGAGAGAGGAGAGTGAGCACCCTATCTCATACTGCCACGGCCCACCTTACATCCCCTATCACCCCGTCTGCCTCTCTACAGATGACTGACTCTTTTAATGGGATACGAAAGTGTTTCATTCATTTCGTGGCCTTTTTCCTCGTTGCTGGTGTGAACTATGAATTTGAAACGGTCAAACTCGGAGCGTGGATCAGATTCCTTATTGGTGAGCCCACGGCTGGTACGACTGTAACGGCTGTTTGTCGGGTCTGTTGTCATACACATGGGAAGGTTCGACACATGTGGTTTGCTTTGTATAGTTATTTGTATTCTGGTCTATAGGCTAGTGTAGTCAAGTCTAGTTTGTTCTGCGCTGCTCAGTTCTCCTCTGCTCTCCTCTGCTCTGCTCTGCTCAGTTCCATTTCAATCTATCATACTGCAATCATTTCCAACACATCCCATTCCACCCTACTGTCTGCCCTCGTCTATCCATGTCTTTTCACAGGTCGTCTATAGAGTAAAGTAACTTCATGTTCCCATCGTTTTATCATTTGTTCGGTATTATTAAGTGTTCCTCGGCATGGTCAGTGTGTATTTACTTGACTAGTTGGTCAGTGTGTATGTACTTGACTAGTTGGTATGTGTGTACTTGACTGGTTAGTCAGTGTGTATTTACTTGACTGGTTAGTCAGTGTGTATTTACTTGACTGGTTAGTCAGTGTGTATTTACTTGACTGGTTGTGTCTACACTGGTGCACTGCCATGCCTAAATCGAACCATAATTACTGTTGTGTATTACACCTGTGTTCTTGCTACTGGGAAAAGGGCCCATATACCGTTAATTTGTTTTCTATTCAGACTCCATATCCGACTGCTTGGAACGTCGACGTTGATGCGATTCATCAGAATCCACCCCGCTAGGCTGTACGATAATCAATCAGCTGCAAATAATATCATTACATTACACATTAACGGCAGCCTGTATGCACGTGGAAGGTGCCTGCGCATGATTGCATTCACATCTCCAGCGTGTGGAGATGGAGAAGGACGTCTATGAAGAATTATGCCGTCGCAGATCCTTCTCGGATGACTGATGCTACCCTGGGACGCTTCCTGATAAGGAGTCTCGAATATCCCGTCTTCTGCCCACCCGACAAACCAAGCATCGCGCAGCACCGTCTGTCGCTGAGCTGAGGGATGTGACCATATGGTCGTACATACATCCATGCACGTCGGCATGCATGCACACATACAAGCACGCACGCACGCACGCACGCACACACGCACGCACGCACGTACGCACACACGCACGCGGAAGCGCAGGCAAACACACATCCTTTCATTGTTATCCAAAAAACCCATCATTTTCGACTTCATAAATTGAGTTAGTCTGGAGCAGTCCATTTCCACTACGCACGTCTTCAAAGAGCACAGCGGAGGTTGAGACGCTCGATCAATACTAAATTGATTACATAGTTTCAAGTTAATAGAAGGATGCACACACACACACACACACACACACACACACACACACACACACACACACACACACACACACACACACACACACACACACACACACACACACACACACACATACACACACGCCTACAATCACGCACAGTCAATC
Source organism: Gadus morhua (assembly GCF_902167405.1). Classification (NCBI taxonomy): domain Eukaryota; kingdom Metazoa; phylum Chordata; class Actinopteri; order Gadiformes; family Gadidae; genus Gadus; species Gadus morhua. The sequence continues at coordinate 24,329,033 of NC_044050.1, read as the reverse complement.
AATGCTAAATCAATCACATAATATCTAGCTGGATATAACATAACATAACAACACACAAACAAAGTCATCACACACAATCATTTGAACACAAGAGAGCACGTGTACACACACAAACGCGCGCGCACACACACACACACACGCACACACACACACACACACATACACACACAGATTCTTGCCCTCGAGGCATCGAGGCATCATGTACTTGAGTCTTGAATGATGGGAACCTGTGACATGACCGGCCTTCTAGCATTCCATGAAGAAGCCATGTGTTTCAGGGAGAAGCCACATGATGCTACAGCTGCCCTCGTGGTTTCATCCAAGAATG
>NC_044050.1:24308705-24323705 GCF_902167405.1 Gadus morhua | reverse complement strand
GCATTTGTGCTGAGTGTTGATTACACCTGCTTGTATTGTTGGTGGTTTTTCTGTTTTTTTCTGATCCTTTTCTTCAAGGGCAGCGAGTTGTTTCTTTATTGGATTCATCCATATCTTGTCTTTTTATTTTATATCTTCTCCTTTTTTTTCTTTAACAGGTCCATATAGCTCCGGACTGGAAACTTTACCAATAGTAGCTCCCAGCGTTTGAGAGCGCTAGGAAGGTGGAACCTACTTCCTATTGAGTTAATGTAAGTTGAAGAAGCCAATCACAAACTTCCAACTCCCTCTCTAAGTGGATCCACAGGCAATACCTGAGTAAGATTGGCCCACAGACCAGTTTGGGTGTTGTTTGATTGATACAAGAAAGAAAAGCCATGCAAATCTAATTCAAACCCCCTGAATTCTTCCTGATAAACTCCTCAAGAATTGTTGGGGGTGGAGACATTTGCCTGGCAGGGAGGGAGGAGAGAACCGGATGAAGATGGAACCATGCTCACTGTTGCAGGCATAAGTACATTTGTTGTGTTACGAACGTTGTTTCATTTCTTCACAATTTAGAACATGCAAAATCCTTGATCCTTGACAAACTCTTGCCTGACTAATGTCTTATCTGATGAAGTGTTTGCATTTCCTCTTAACATAATTTCTCAAGGCCGATTGACTACAGATTTGTCTTAAAATTAAAGAGATAGATGAACATTGCCAGTAAAGTACACCAAAAAAAAAAGAGAAATAATGAGAGGTTCAGGGTTAGAGAGAGAAATTGAGCTTCAGGGCAGTCTGGAACCTCAATCCGAACTTCACACAATCAAACTTCACACAATCAACACACACAAACTCACATACACTCCACTGTGGTCCTGGTGTTGCACGCAACAGCTTGCTGCAGTGTTTTATCGAGATCTTTCCTTCTCTGGTCTGGATGCAAGCATCTCACGCAGAGGTCCACCGCAGTTTCGCTGGGTGGTATACGGCGTTGAACACGCTGATTGGAACCGCTGGGGTTTGTTGCTGAGCCTGCAGACGGGAAAACAGATGCAGCCTGTAAGTACATATAGCCTGGGTGCTTTAGGCAGGTTGCCCCATAATCTCACTGCTTTTGTGTTTGCCTGCTCCCCTCTGCGCGTGTTTTTAAAACTATTTTGATTCGCTCCCTTCTGTCTCCGTCTCCCTTTTCCCTAATCCATATGTTGACTAAGGTTTATGAAGTTTTTCAGTCTTTAATTGGCTTTTTATTTCACAATTTTTAATTTATTTTCTCTGTTTGACGTGCACAGATCTGACGCTGATTCAACTTAAAACCGGCCTGACTTTTCAGACTCAGTAAAATGTTTTCAGCAAAATCCCCATCAAGGCCGTGGCACGTTCTGCAGTATTGTTATTGCAAACATAAGTATCAAATTATTTCTTTATCAAGTTTACCAAAAAGGAAGATAAGATGGTAAACATAGCCATTTTCTTGTGTAACCACAGAAAACTGAGCTGATGTACGTCTTTCCCGGTGCAGAACACAAACAAACCTGCGAGCGAAACGATCAACATCAACACAATAAGAAAGGGAAATGGGTCCATTGATGGAACATTGGGGGCGGCCAAACCTGTATATTCAAAATAAAGTGAACGATTTAGCATCTGAATCCAATAAGGAAATGTCATACCACAACGTATTATTTAATATGCTACCATAATGTCATTACGTCATTCATATTGTTCCTCTAACAGCCTTTGAGCCAATCCAATGGCAGAGGACCTTGGGGACTTGTTACTTCCTGTATTGTCAAGCATGGCGGCCTATCAAGAGGCCCTCCAGGCTGAGGACACGAGTCATTGGGCCGAGGGACGGCAGAGGAGGGGGCTTGAGTTGCGTCCCTCCGGCTGCAGAGATGTGAATCATATCCCGTTGGTATTAACGCTGCCCTCAGCGTGACAGGCAGGGCTCAGGGCTGCGAACGATCCTCTGAGGGAATTCGATTTGATAGAAGAAGCCAGCAATTACACACTGGGGACTTGGTAGCTACTGTCTAGTGGAGAGGGCTTTCTGGACAATTGCATCCAAGAATAATACAAATGTTCATGATCTAAAGAAATAGAATTGAAGACAGGAACATGAGCATGAGCCCAAATATATATAACTCAATTTAGATGGACCCGGGATTTATTTTTGAATCCATTGTGCTTTCCAGTTGCTCTTTTGGGCTCAGGTGGGGTTGGGTAAAGGCTGGTATAATCAACAGTCAGACATTAGATTACCAATCTAAAATCGGATGGCAGATTACTTCAGTTCTGGCTGAATGGGGCGTTTTGTTTTTTTAACGCTTTATATTGGTTTCGACCAATCCTCCTGCTGTAGGCCTACTCAGTAAGCGGGTAATGTCTGTTAACAGTGAACAAAACTCGTTTGGCTCTAGTTAAAAGTAAATAACTTTCTGTAAAGGTTTCAATTCAATGAAGTGTAACCTAGCTCCCTTCTGAAGGCTTTATCTCCTTGTGCAAATCAGTTTCTCTTTGGTAAAATATCTCCGTAACTGGAACTGGAAACAAATGTTCTGTTATAACATCGTAGGGCGGCCTGATCCGACATTAGGCTAAGGGCCCTAACGGACATCATTGTAATATTTTCAGTAAATTGAAATAAACATGTAATAGGCCTACAATAAGTCCACACAGCAGTCGTCTGTAACTGTTATGTTGGTGGTCGACCAAAGGGTGATGGGGGGTCATTTAGAGCTATGTTTTAGGTGATTGTTGTGCGTTAAGTGTTCTGATTGTAGGGTTGCTGGGTTTTATGGTTGCGGGACACAGTGTTCGAATTGTGTTTCTGTGTGTTGATTGTTGACGTGTTGATTTAAAAATAACTCCCCATTTGTTTCACTGCATATAGCCACCATATGTTGAAAGGAGTCATTGATGACAATCTGCAAATATCAGAGTAATGGATGTGCTCGTATGATTAATACGCTTATGACATATGATTACGAGTACACTCTGTGTGCAGCTAGTCACAGGTGGTCTTGGTTCAAAGCCTATTTCCCTCCCTGATGTAACGTAACAACGTTAATGGGCCTTGTTTTGCCACACTCCGGGAATCGTCGGAGGCTATAGGACTTGGAGGTAGAAGGTGGAAGGTCTCTGCATCAGCCAGCACATCCATTAGCAGCCGCGTAACTGCTCTCTGAACAACACACTAAAAACCGGCCCACTTGTGGGTACACAAACGAGTCAAACAGCTCAACGGTAACGCTTTAATGCATTAATTCACGCATTTCATTAGCGGGAAAATGTGCACTTTGATAATAAATAAAAGAAATAAAGACGGGCAACTAAAAGGGTCAAATCGAGCTCCGATTGCCAATAGCGCCCGCATTTCATTTGCATGTTCTGTGACTTTGCTGGCCCCCCGTTAATTATGGCGCGAGAGGCGCGCTGTCTTCGACGCACAGCTGCAGCGCCGCAGATCCACGGACTGATCACTTCACGGACAAAAGGTTGGGCCACGCGCACTGCCGCACGTGTGCCCCCACCGCACGTCTCGTTACACTGGGTCAAAAGAGCAACCGTACGCCGCTCATTACCCCCCCTCCCCCTCCGCCGCCGGACCGCTGACGCACGTCATACCTCCACTCGGTCGTTCCTTCACACGTTCCTTTTTTAAACGGCGATAGAGAGAGAGAGAGAGAGAGAGAGAGAGAGAGAGAGAGAGAGAGAGAGAGAGAGAGAGAGAGAGAGAGAGAGAGAGAGAGAGAGAGAGAGAGAGAGAGAGAGAGAGAGAGAGAGAGAGAGAGAGAGAGAGAGAGAGAGAGAGAGAGAGAGAGTTAGAGGAGTGAGAAAGAGAGACAGACGAGAGACAAAAAGAGAGGGGGCGAAAGATAAAGAGAGATAGAGAGAGAGAGAGAGAGAGAGAGAGACAGACGAGCGAGAAAGAGAGAGAGGGGGGAGAGGGAGACGATAATTAGATCTAAATGGGGCATATGTGTGAGATTCCATGACTCCTAACCAAATGATAATGAGCAGAAGGCTTTCATGCAAAACGACGCTCTGAAGTGGTTAACCTTTGGGAGGTCCAAGTGTGCACCGGGCCCTCAGGGGACGAAAGCCAACGCAGACTATAACAAAGTAATAACGCCAAACTTTTGGACGATATTTTGAGTTTGCGCCTTCTCTCCGGTGTATAGAGTGAGAGGTTGCGACATGGGCATAGCCGTTGTCCTGTGAGACTCTGGTTGGCTGAATCCCATTGTGGCCCTCTCACAAGAGCACACTGGAGGGGTTTCCATGACAATAAGGTCTCTGATATGAGGAAGTGGAGCCTCGGCCTCCCTTCCCTCCAGCCAGGAGCTTCGCCACCAAGCTGTTCCTGATTATGTTAGCCTCTGTGTCGAAATAAATAAATAAAAAAGGACAAAGACAGATTTTGAGGGTTGTATTTTTGAGAACATTCTTGTAGACGTGGTTGGTTGTTGCCCCTCTCACCCGGAAAAATGTGTCTGGTGAGGTGTTTGTTTTGTCCAACGGTTGAGGGTGTGTTTCACTGCAGTGTTTTCCAGCCCGGGTCCTGATTTCCATGAGAATGGCTCGGTCTTTTTTCTCTGGCTCGTAGAAAGTCTTCCGGGAGATTGAGAAAAATGATGAATCCAGGGTGAAGGGGGGAGAGAGGATGTGTGTGTGATAGAGAGAGAGGGAGAGAGAGAGAGAGAGAGAGAGAGAGAGAGAGAGAGAGAGAGAGAGAGAGAGAGAGAGAGAGAGAGAGAGAGAGAGAGAGAGAGAGAGAGAGGGCGAGAGAGAGAGGGAGAGGGAGAGAGAGAGAGAGAGAGAGAGAGAGAGAGAGAGAGAGAGAGAGAGAGAGAGAGAGAGGTAGAGAGACCGCGAAAGGGAGAAAGGTAGCGAGAGACCGAGAAAGAGAGAAATGTAGACAGAGAGAGTGAGTGAGAGAGAGAAAGGTAGAGGGAGAGTAAAAGTGGAGAGTAAAAGTGGCAATACAGTAAAGAGATAGCATTTACACGAAGAGGGGGGGTTGGTGGCGCACAGAATTACAAAACAGAAAAACTCTGACATCTCAGACGCGAGTGGGACGCACAAACAAGGGTGAAAAAAAAATCAATCAGTAATGCTGGAGAAGGGGGCGTACAGAAGTGTGGCGGTGAGAAGCAGAGTGAAGAACGCGCAGCCCACAGGCTGAGCACATTAGCCTTCCGTCAGCCAGAGCCGGGGCACAGCTCGCCTTTGCTGGCTGCTTGGCGGCAGATATAATTAACCTCAACCCCCCCCGCCCTCCCGCCCTCATCAGGTGTCTGCGTGAGTGATTTTAACTATAGGGTAAACAGAGGGAGATTAATGGCGCGAACGGTGCACACACACACACACACAGACACTCAAACACACTCACACACACACACACACACACACACACACACACACACACACACACACACACACACACACACACACGCGCACACACATACACAGGGGACGCTGGGGCCGCTGGCACAACGGTGGGTATGTCAATGAAAGAGGGGGGGGGGTTATTAATGTTTGGGAAGGCACCGGTGGTGTCGATCAGTCGGCGGCTGGGGTCGGGTGTCGGCGTGATCATTCTGGCCGTGCTAGGCACTGCGTTCGTCTGGTTCAGTGTCTGTAGTGCTGAAAGTAGCCCGCCTGATGTTACTCCACTGACGGGCAAATGCTTTTATTTACTCTGGCAGGTGTGTGTGTGTGTGTGTGTGTGTGTGTGTGTGTGTGTGTGTGTGTGTGTGTGTGTGTGTGTGTGTGTGTGTGTGTGTGTGTGTGTGTGTGTGTGTGTGTGTGTGCAGGGGGGAGTGTGTGGGTGTGTGAGTGCGTGCGTGCGTGCGTGTGTGTGTGTGTGTTAGTCTGTGTGTGTAGCTGATTTATCAACACAATTAACTACATAGGGCCTCATAATCAAATGTGACCTAATCTAATCTATTACCTAATGTAAGACCTGGCATTTGTTACACTGCAGGGTGCATGCAGGATTGTCATAAAGAGTGGGGAAAGATAAAGGGAGCACTTTTCTGTTAGAATCTTATAAATCAGGATATCCAATACTAATCACAAGCCTCATTCCATCTGTTTTATGTTCCACAAATCTACGGGTTTTAGCCGACGTTGGACAATTTGGCCTCACAGAACAAAATCAATATCAAATTTAGGTTGTCAGTGGCCAGCCTGAGGCCACTGACTTTTCCTTGTGTAATTTTTCCGCTGTGAGCCACCCCTTCCCCTCCCTCTGCTGCCCTCCTGTCCCACAGCCTCCTCCACCTCCTCCACCACCTCCTCCTCTCGCAGGTGGAGTTATTAAGCCTTTATCTAACCAGGGGAGTTCCTTTGAGATTGCAAGATCCCTTTTTCGAGGGCGCCCGGGCCAAGGTAGCAGGGGTACTGCCTTTCAAACAACATACAATCAAACTTTTAGCAAGACGGAGTGGAGGAAACGGATCCAACCGAGCAAGTCTAACCAAGCAATCGCAAGTTCACGATTTAAATTTGCCTCCAGCCTTCATCTCCTTCACTGACTTTTTAAAAGCCCTAATCGGGACACACTCACCCAACTAACCAGGCTTCAAGGGCGGAGAAAACGAAAGGCCTGTGTGCCAAGAACATTGCGAACCGAAGGGCATGTACAGGGTCCCCGGCTTGTGATTGACCCCCCAGTACCACCCACTGCTCCCACTGGAACATCCCCACTGTCCTTGCGGACACCAGTCCACAGGCATGGCCTCAGCAGCCAATAGCACAGTGGGTGTTGTCCATATATGTAACGTCCACAACAGCATCAGGTGGATCTGTTTCTATGGTAGAGAACTCGGCTGAAAGCTATATGGATTTATCTGTAAGAACTGTGATAAAGTGTAAGTAGCTAATAAAAAAAAGGCTACCTGTATTTTACAAGTTAGTACCTGAATTCATACAAAAGAAACAAGCCCCTTCGTCTCACTTTAGCAAGAAGGCACAGGCTTTGAGAAACTGAATAAAAATATGAATCTGATTTTCTGCGTGGTTACAAAAGTTTCTCGGGTGTGTGTTTAAAAAAGCATGCCAGTTTACCAACTGCCAAAAAAGCACATGTTTAAGGCCTATAAAACACCTGGGATTGAGTAGGGTATTTGATTGGGAAAGGGACATCATTTAACAGATTGGGAGGGAAAGTAGAGGCCACCACACTTGGTCAGTTTGTCTGGGGGATGATATGTCTCTGGAGATAGCAGGAGGAAGGCACCTATTTTTATAGTCAACCCTGACGGAGACAGGAAGCCAGGTCAGCAATTTTATATAGACGGTTGTCCTTCGACCGCTGGCATTACTGGGGTGAGTATAATGGATCCTTAAGGACAATTCTGGGTGTGACTTGGTCTTGTTCTGAAGAAATACTGCCTTTCTTTTTTCTTTTTTCTTTTGAAATGCCAGGACAATATTGTCTGATGTTGGTATGTCTGGAATATCTGGAAAAATCTTTTTTTGTTGTGTTTGTGGACAAAGTAGGGTTGATGACCACATAGAGAAGGTGGCGAGGACAATGCTATTTAAATAACACTGAGACCATGGTCTGACAGATACAACTAACCTAGAGATCCTCAGTTCTGAGGTTTTCATCTGTATAATGTTTCCTCACAAAACCCTGAAAACATCATCTGTGTAATTGCTCTGTTCTTCAGCGGCCTCAGATTGATCAAAAACACACACGGCCATGTGGACACCTGCTCAGGTTGGAGAGCTGTCTTCGACCTAGTTGCCAGAATTCTTTATTAACAGTAAAAGTAAAATACGATGCTTAACCTAAGCCAGAAAATGAAAAAGTAAGACAAAATAAAGAGAAAATGTTGTTCCCAGCTTTCAATACTCTAGCCTACCTGAGCAGCTTGCCAACATGGCCATGAAAACATGCATGTTGTGACAACTCACATGTTGACCCACCGCTGTTTAATCAGGAGTGGTTGGCCTACGATTTGGGCAAGCGAAGAGCAAAGAGTGTGAGACTTTCTTTGCATCTGTTAAATGAGGCAGAACTTGGCTAATATTGTTTGAGCTTCGCCTCTAGAATCAACTTATGACCCGGGATTGGAGGTTGGACAGAAGCCAAGCATGACATAGTGTCAGGGAACGTGACCTCACTCACTGTGATAAAATATATATATGATGTGTGTCATTGCGACCATGAATAACCTGAACCAATGTGACACTAAAGTGTGAATCTCAGCAGGATATAAAAGTATTGTCAGAATTCATTTGTAATGATAAATTGCTTCAAATGTATCGGTTGTATTGTATTGTTTTACATTGGTAGGCATATTGGATTGGATTTTTTCATCATAACACGATCAACAGTAGTCGAAAACAAAACAATTTGTCAATAATGAACCACAACAACTTGTTTCTTCCCAGAAGTTACCATAGTAGGTCACACAAGCTAGCACTAGCTCGGCTTAGCACCTCTTGTACAACAGTGGCTAGGCTTTGCTGACCGAGCTTCGCTACTAGCTGGTCTTCTGCAATTAAAAGTGCTGGCATAAAAGATAGAGGAACATGGCCTATCTGGAGCAACCGTTTTGAAAATTGTACCTACCAAAATCCTCCACAATCATGGACACATGTAAACACCCATTGTTTGAATGGCCGTTTCATGTCTGCAAAATTAATTTTAGAAATGAATAAAGACGATGATTCACGTGAAAATGAATGCCTACTATCCCCTCTCGACTTCCACTTGAATCTCAAACTCAAAAAGGAGTAAGTAGGAGTGAAGGGCTTTTGACCTCAACAGGTTTGGCCATGGCTAGTAGGCCTACTCAAATCGCTGCTCCTCTAAAGGAAAACAATACATTGACATCACCTGCGAGTTACATAAGCGCACTGTGATTATTTGGAGATTTTCTTTTGATTTGGGGGATTTTTATTTCAACTACTGGGCTTAGAAGTATACCATCATCGCCAGAAGGAACACTGCATTAATTAGTTTTTGTAAAATTAATCCCAACAACTTCCCATTACTTTTGCGTCCAAACAGAATTAGGCAGCTGGCTTCTCTTATCATTTAAGACCGATCATCAGTGAGTGGTGTTTGGATTTCTGTATCCTCTGGGGACCGGTGTGTCTGTTCAAGTAAGTGCTGAACACAGATCAATAAGAGCCTGCGAATGACAGCAGCCTGTGGCAGGAGTTTAACTGTTCCACGCTAACTCCACTCACTCTTCCTGGATTAACAACAACACAAGTTGCACCAACTGACTTTTGAAGTGATAAGTATACTTCACTACAAGTAACAGAAAAACAAGGAAATTATGGATATAATGGATGAGGCTATTACCAACAAGATGATAGCAATTTCATCATTTTCTGCTCTTATGTATTTTTCCCCCTTCCTCTTTCTATATATATATAGTGTGTGAAGATGTGTTTCTGTGCTTGTGTGTGTTCGACGATGTTTAGAAGTATTCTTTATCTGAGCAAATAGTGCCCACTATATCCCCCTATCTCCGCCTTCCCCTCAAACACATATACACACTGTATATATATATGGTTTATAGATGTGTGTATGTGTGTGTGTGTGTGTGTGTGTGTGTGTGTGTGTGTGTGTGTGTGGGTGATTGTGTGTGTGTCCTTGAGATGTTTCTTCATCTCAGCAAATCTTATCTGAGCAAAAAGGCGATTACGGGATGTTTTTCTACTTTGGTAAGTCAGGGCACGTCAGCGGCGGCATTGTGGGCACAGTGACGCGGGGGGGGGGGGGATTCGCAGTACAGAGAAAGATTGCTTTCAGAGGTTCATAGACGCTGCTATCGCTCAAGATTGGGCCATTTTCTCAAACAAAATTTCAAGTTCGGTTAAACCGGGAAAAAAACAGAAGCGCTAATATCTCCCATAAAGTGAAGAAAAAGAAAAGAAAAGGTGATAAGGCAGATTTTATTTTCCATCACTATTTCCTAAACATCAAAACTGAACACTAAGTATCACAGAGGCCATCAGCGTTTTATTGGAAGCACCACGTCACCATAAAACCATAAAACGTGGGCCAGTGGTGCTTATGGAGTCTGGGATTCACTTCGAACAGTCCCGGCGTCCCGTCTCTATGTGGACGCCGGCTGTTAACAGTAGGCTAATGAAAGAGACATCCTCCTCTCTGCTCCTCTAATGCACAAGCCTGTACACCATCTGGTCCGGGGATTTAAGGTCCAGGTGCGATGTTGTACACACTAATACTGGTGGGTTTGGGCACGCTGTCTGCGTATTCTTACCAGATTTCGGGGTTCAAGAGAATTCTGGCAGAGACAGAGGCAGGCGCATGTACGCAGACCCAGCGGACCTTAAGACATCGTCTCGCCATCTGTACACCAGTCGTGTTTGTTTTTGATTGCGTGCGTGGGTGCGTGTATGCGTTTGTGCGCTGAATTGGTTTTCTGATTCCTTCTGTTTTCATGAACATGAATGTTTGCCTGCTGTTGGAGTGACAGGTCAATAAAACTCTCTCTCTCTCTCTCTCTCCTTCTCTTCTTCCTCTTCTTGACTCTGTTCTCCAGACCTTCTTCCTCCACTTCTGTTTTGTATTCCTCGTGTTCTCTCTGGTTCCCCTTCCTCTCCTACCAAGGCTCGAAAATGTAACTTTTTTCCGTTAACAACGCCGGAGCATGATCTCATCAGGTCCCACAAACGGGGGGCAAGAAGAGAATGATTACAGTAATATAAAACGTAATGGCGCTACCATCCGCTTTCATCCCTTACCTCCTATGACAGGGTGCCATGTCCCGCAGCTACCTGCCATCCCAGTCACCTTCTTTTTGTCACCGTCTTTTTTTTATGTGGCTTTTAAATTAAGTTTTATCGTCGGTAATTGGGAAGGAACTTTTTCCTTTTTGGGGGCCGATAACGATTTTTCTCGATTTCTCACCGTTTGGGCGACGTAGCAGGCAGAAGTAACCTGGTACCATTCGGGCTCGTATAAGGAATGAGATGAGGAGGATGTCTTTGAAGTGATGTTCTATCGGGCCGCTGTATCTGAGGTCATTGAGAAATAACACAAAGTCACTCCGTCTCGGTCTTCTGGTTCCCTCACGCATACACACACACCCACACACACACCAACGCACAGCTGTACTTACACAGTGAACACACACACACACACACACACACACACACACACACACACACACACACACACACACACACACACACACACACACACACACACACACACACACACACGGACACAGACACACTCATAGAGCACACATGCGCCCATACTCACACCCACATACATAAAAAACACACCAACACTCACACAGTGAACACACACACACAACCACAATCACACAGTACGCACATGCACTCATCAAACACACACACACACACACACACACACACACACACACACACACACACACACACACACACACACACACACACACACACACACACACACACTCAAAAACACATACACACACGTACACACACACACACGCAGTACACACACACGCAGTACACACACAAACACAGGGATATCATGCAGCCGCTAGAAGCCCCCTTCAACCTTTGCAGAATTACCGGATGAGTGACCGTGTGCCCGGGCAGGTTTCTAATAAACAACAAGTCCCTCCGTGATACATAATGGCCACATTACAGCGGGCCCGGCGTGGGGGTGGGGGGGGACGCAAGCGACTACGTCAGTGTGATGGCACACAGGAAGCATCGGAACATCAGGAACCAGGAAGCAACGTGTTGAAGAGCACCCTTGGAAAAGGTAATGGATGGCCCCTGGTCTAAACCCCTCCCCCTAACACACACACACACACACACACACACACACACACACACACACACACACACACACACACACACACACACACACACACACACACACACACACACACACACACAAACACACACACACACACACACACACACACACACACACACACACACACACACACACACACACACACACACGTACAGGCTCGCTATTAACGCATCCTCGCTCCGTCCCCCTCCCCTGGTGAGCTATTTCAGGGGACACGAGGACGGGGCCAAACTCAGGGGCCAACGGGAGAAAAAAAAAACGAATTCTGAAATAAAAACCGCAGCTGAGGTTTTAAGGGGGGAAGGAATGAATATCCGGCGCCCTAACGGGGGGGTAATAGCGGGGTCGCAGACGTGCCGGGTTCATAATTGGTTTGAACATGTGGCGAGGTGTCGGCTCATAGCGTCTGTAATGGTGGTTATTTTTCCCATGCGAGCGCGAGTCCAGAGGGGGGGGGGGGGGGGGGGGGCTACTGGGAGACGAGAACGGGGAGCAGCATGCAGTTGTAGTGTATCCCCCGGTGAATATGTGACAGCTTCATCACGGGGATCGGGCTTTCGCGATTCTCAAGGCCAGCAGGTGTCGAGAAGCGCGAAGCCGCTTCCCGACACCTGCTGCCGTGAGAATCGCGCCGGCCCTGAGTCCCGCGGAAAGCCCGATCCCCATGATGGAACTGTACATATCCACCAGTACCCTGAGGACAAAAGTGGAAACTAACTACATGGGAGGGGATTATGGCGTGTAGTTAGCTTGAGGAAGACTAGTGAATTAACGCATGACAAATGGTAAACACGGTTCGCACACATGGTGAATGCTGCGTGCCCCCCGACCATCACAGATGCATGCCATAATTACACACACACACACACACACACACACACACACACACACACACACACACACACACACACACACACACACACACACACACACACACACACACACACACACACACACACACACACACAAACACACATGTGGCCGTGCCCAAAGGCATACATGCGTAAACATATTTCACTTGCAATGGCTATAGCTACAGAGAACAGGCACAGCGACACACAGAGCAATGGACACACGCGCACACACACGCGCATACACACACACACACACACACACACACACACACACACACACACACACACACACACACACACACACACACACACACACTCGCCCCCTAATCCACATGCACACACCACCAGGCAAATAATTTCACAGTCACAAAATGCAAATGCAAACACACACGCACACACGTATACATACAAGCACACGCACACACGTATACATACAAGCACACACACACACACACACACACACACACACACACACACACACACACACGTATACATTAAGCGCACGCACACACACACACACACACACACACACACACACACACACACACACATATATTTTTAGTCAGAAAATGCAAATATAACACACACACACTTACATACACAACACACACCCATGAAGTTCCCTGCACATTTCTCCATTAAAGTCACTCATAGGCTATACGGCGGTGTTTAGATCGAATGACGGATTGTATGTAGATATTCTATATCCGTCAATTGACGGATATATCGGATTTCCCACGGCCACGGCGCGATAAGGCGCCTCACTGAGTGTGATACGCGTATAAATCAACACCACCACCGTCGTGTGAACCTTTGCTCACAAAGGGCTGATTGTGTGCCAGCCAGCGAGACAAGCTAACATCGCAACTTGTCAAAAAATTCTTTAATGCATTGTTTGCCCAAGGTGAGGAGCAGTGGAAGTCGATGGCACAAACACACACACACACACACACACACACACACACACACACACACACACACACACACACACACACACACACACACACACACACACATACACACACACACACACACACACACCTACACACACACACACACACACACACACACACACACACACACACACACACACACACACACACACACACACACACACACACACACACACACACACACACAGATCGCTTAGGCTATATGAGTTTCGCTTGTCGTCTCACGCAGACGCCCTCTCCACACGTAGGAAACAAAATGTTCTTTATTCTGTTTACTTAGATGAAGTTTCAAGTCAACGTCCCCTGGCCGAACTTTTCAAAATGATAAGCAAATATATTAAATAAATATAGGCCTATATTTATTTTTTATATGTATTCTTTATACTCTATAATATTCTATGGGCTCGGTTTCAACCCAACAAATAAATTAATTCATTCTGTGGCTTTCGTTTGTATCCGTTGATGGCAGGTGCACCTGTTCCATCCCTATATCATTGCGGACGGGTCAGTACACGGGGGCAGCTGAGTGGCCTAATAATCCTGATGCCTCCAAATGAGGTCCAACCTGTCGGAACCAAACCTGACCCCAAACACCTCCTGCCTCATCCTGTGCGGAAAAGAAAGGCAAGTGGATTTCACCGCCAACTCTGAGAGGACATCCCTCGCATATCTCACAACGACTGCAGCAGCAGCATTGCCCGGCTGTCAATTCTTTCTTTTTTCGCCACTGACAAACACACCCACCCATGTCGTCCGTGCTCATGAATATATTTCACCAACGGTGAGCGAGTTGTGTTTTACTTGTCGATGAGCACACGGCGCACCGACGCGTTCCGGTTCATCTAGAGCTCTTTGGTCGCCGGGGACGGACCCACACACCAAAGTCCCATGTGTGGGCGTCACCTGTAGGAGGAGAGCGTCTGTTGCGTCACCGTAGCCCAACAGAAGGAAATCCTCATACAGCGGGGGCTTGGTGGTGGATCATGCCACGATGATGTAATCAACGCTGCCAGCGTAATTATGTCGTGATCCAACAAAAAATAAATAAAAAAATCTCTCCACCGGAATCAGAAATCAGCCCAAATGTTCAGCTCTCATTAGAAGGGTTAAATTCCGCCTTCAAAGGGCTTGAGTTCAGCGTTCAGTGCATTGGATGGGTTGTTAATTACAGGCGTGTACAGATTAACAGATTGGGCCAACACATTTTCTCTGGGCATCTATCCAGTTAAATGTTCGTTAAAAGTCACCCTCTGTCAGAGAGGATGCAGAGGCATCACATGGGCCTGCCCCGCGGAGGGTAGAGTTTATTACGTTCATCTGGGACACAAAAAGAGGAACGATATGTTCTCTCTGGGGGTTTGGAGGGAAAACTTAATATGAACGAACA
>NC_044050.1:24228705-24303705 GCF_902167405.1 Gadus morhua | reverse complement strand
GCACGCACGCACGCACGCACGCACACACGCACACGCACACACACACACACACACACACACACACACACACACACACACACGGATCAACAGAGTATTAACAGGTCCAGGGAGCAGACAAGACAAACCAACATTGATTGAACACTACAACAGTCGGTGCTGAGAAATTTGATCACTTAGAAATACATTTTTATCGCTTTTGCTTTTACGAAATCCTCCTTTGCATAAATAAAAGTGTGAGTCATCGAGCCCCTGTGTCAATACAATTAAATCATGAATATAATCGTACAAAGACTCTGTCTTTCAGGACTACACCATGATTACCACTAAGACCATTGCGTCACGTTTACCGAAATTACACACATTTGAACTCCATTTCGGTCACTTTGTATGCATCTAACCCGACAATTGAAAAAAAATCCTATTTTTTATTTTTTCTAATTTACGTAATCCTAAAATACAAAGAGCGCTAATGCCGCGGTTGTTGTAACAGCCACGGGCCCTTCCTACCCTGAGGCAGCAGTCCGAACCACGTGTTGACCAGCACCCCCATGCCCCAGCTGGAGGAGCTCCCCATGAACAGTTGGGCCATCAGCTGAGCACCAGCGGGCACCTGGACGGGATTGAAGGTGGCATCCAGGGGCCTCTTCTTGCAGGTCCCCTCATCCCAGGAGATCTCATAATAGACTTTCTGGAAAAGGAGAGAGGGAGAGGGAGGGAGGGAGGGGGAGTCAGAGGGAGGTAGAAAGAGAGAGGGAGGGAGATGGAGCAAGAAGGAGAGAGGGAGGGGTAGAAAGAGAGGGAAAGGGAGGGAGGGTGGGAGGGGAAGAGGGAGGGAGGGAGAGAAATAGAGGTAGAGAAAGAGGAAAATAGAGGGGGTGTGAGGGGGAGAGGGAGAGAGAGAGAGGCAGGGAGGCAGAGAGAGGGAGGGGTAGGGAGCAAGAGAGGGAGCGGGAGGGAGGGGGGAGAGGGAGGAGGAGGGAGAAAGAGAGGGAGGGAGAGAGGGAGAGAAAGCAAGACGGAGAGAAAGAGACAGGGAGAGAGAGAGAGGGGGAGATAGCGAGCATGAGATAGGGAGAGTGAGAGAGGCCCAGTAGTATGGATTGATTGACTGAACACTACCACCAGTCTTCTGTTAACACTCATGTTGTTTGATGTGTTTCAATGTCTCATTTCAAATGATTGGATGGAATGAGTAGTTACTCTGACAGTGCCATCACTGAATTCTCAGAGACAACAAACTTGAGAACCACCGCTTAACTTTAAACCAGCGCGTCCGTCCGTCATTAGTAACCACGAGCCCTGTGACAGTGCGTCAGCGAGCCTTCACCGACTCACAGCAGCTTGGCAGCAGCTCTGTAGTTCTATGAGACTCTACCTCTTGGAACAGCATGATCATGCCGGACACGGTGGAGTTAAAGTCAAAGCTGCTGAGCGACATGCGCTGGTTGAAAGCGTCGTAGTTCATCTTTCCGGTGGACATGAAGAACTGGTTGTCGTTCATCTGAAAGGAGAGTGCACATCATGCTTTAGATCCTAGAGAAGACCTCAGAGGAGAAAGAGCTCAAGAGGTGTAGCACAGTGTAGGTTTCACACGCTGTCTTACCAAGGTGAAATCTCCACTCATCAGCCCTGGCACCTCTGTGGATAAGGATTTGCAAGGTGATTGACGTTTATTCGACCAGTTCAGTGGTCGAAAAACAATGCATGGTAGTATGACGTGCAGCAGCTGGCACAAAACATTCAAAATGTCACAGAATTGAGGAGAAACGACCCATTGATGGAGTCGCATGAGTGTGCCACTCACCGCAGGGTTTGGGCTTCTGGGCAGAAGTGCCCGGTGCAGACAGCACCAGCACCAGGCTGAGGAACGACAGCGGGCCGAGGACATTCATGACTCACGAGAGGACAAGCTGGAGCTGAGGCTATATCGACTGATGAGGGAACCCAAACGGTGAAAGTAAAGTCACCGTGCCACACATGCCTATATATGCACCGTAGATATAGGATCAGGTGGAGACACAGGTGGGCGCTTTCACAGGTGGGCCTCTCAACGTTGAGATAAGTTTACTGTTAGCTTGTTGTTGTGATAAGGAGTCATGGAAAGTTGAAGCGATGAAGCGATATTTTTCAGGACTTCTCCCCTTTCAAAACATCTGCCAGATTTTTCCATTCGCATTAGGTCTATTCCATAAGGTCTAATTCAGGTCAGCCCAGATGTCCTGAGCTGAATCGTCGATGGACCTTTGTATTTTTTGTGCTTCAATCATAATGGATAGAGGGGGGGAAAGTGGCCACACCACCACTACATGAGTTCATAAAACAGGCGGTCTTAGGCTGATAAGTTTTCAGCAGCCTGTTTACCATTTCACATACGCTCACATGCACACATACACACCCACGGACACACACGCACACACACAGACACAGAGGACTGAGAAGGGAGGACTCACTCACCTATCCCCCATTAAGCTGGTGATTGCCCTTTTCAGTTACCTCAAATGCTTTGCTCTTTTATAATACCACCATTAATTAATACTGTAGATTATACAGGATTTAGTTACAATGCAACAAATAGCTGGAATAAACTCCCTGAGGATTTCAGACTTGCCCCAACTCTGAGCCCCTTTAAAACAAGACTGAAGACTTTTATGTTTGCTTTAGCTTTCTGCTAAATCTTAAATACATTACATTACTTTCTAAAAAGCTTTTTTAACTTTGCCTTTATTTTCTATTTTGTTACTAAAAATGCATTTTTTATTTTCCCCTTTATTTTCTATTTTTACCAGAAAGATACATGATCTGATACCATAGAGAAAGTATAAGGGTTTGAGACCCAAGTCTGTCTGGGTTAGAGTCCTGGAATCTGGGTTGGAGTCCCAGAGAAAGGACCAAGTTCCTTTAGGTCGGGTTGGAGTCCCAGAGAAAGGACCAAGTTCCTTTAGGTCGGGTTTGAGTTCTGTCTGGGTTGGAGTCCTAACGTCTGTCTGGGTTGGAGCCCAGAATAAAGACTAGAATCCGGGTTGGAGTCCCAGAGAAAGGAACAAGTTCCTTTAGGTCAGGTAGGAGTCCCGACGTGGGTACCAAATTCCTTTAGGTTGAGTTGGAGTCCCGACGTGGGTACCAGATAGACTGTTGGTCTGATCTTAAATACATTGCACTTTCTATTTTACTCATTTCTTTGCATAGGTTTTCTTTTACTTATCTATTATTTCATTTTATTGTATGACAATGTTTATATGTGAAGCACTTTGAGTCTGTCTTGTGTATGAAAAGTCCTACATAAATAAAGTTGCCTTGCCTTGCCTATACTTCTTTTCTGGAACAAGACATGGCAAAGAAATAAATGTACTCTCTGCTCGTCCGCTTCCACTATTCAATCATATGTTTCGATATGTTTTATCTGATATTTACATACTTAACGTGAAAGAAAATAATAAATGCAAAGCCAGCCAGCCCCAGTGAATATTTTTTCCCGTACCATCAATGTAGTCTTTTGAATTAAAGTTGTATTATGCCTCTTTAAGAAAAAGAAAAACGGCAAACACGTACAGAAAAAAAACACATTAAAACGGGATTGTTGCAGAACTCACAATGTTAACAGTACCGGTAGTACTCTATGGACATCAGATAACTATTACAATGTACTACGATAAAAACCAAAGTACACCAGTACGGTTTGAAAAGGCTTTATTTAGTTTTATGCCAATCCAAGACTTTAAGCGGCCCACTTTTGGCCATCGCTAGCCCCACTGGATCTGCCCAATCACAACCCTCAGACTTGGAAGCCTGGTGGTAGTCATGTTTGTTTTATGGGGCTCTATGGCGCCATGATATGCATTGTTCCCTCGAGCCCCAATAGCGATTAAGCGGCCGACTGAGCCTCTAGCCCAACGTTCGACAATAGGAAAGGCGGGTACGATAGGAAAACATCTGGAGATCTAGCAGATGGCTGGGTATTTGGAATGCAGCCATGGCATGAATCACAGCAGTTAGTGTTGTCCTTAGTATAGCTCAAGCTTGTAAGCAGAGCCCTATTCTAAATTACCTTATTAGGTAGTGTTATGAATGCTGGTACTACCTTTCCATTCACCAGCGTCATGCATCCCATTGTCTGATTGTGAAAAGGGAACTGATGAAGAGAGAAGCTGGAGAGTAACCTTGACAAGAAATGATTGATTGATTGCCCTTTGAGTTCCCCCTGCTTACAAAAGACTGATAGACGTGAGCTGGAGATAATTGCAATCAGTTAGCCAATATAAAGGTAGGGAAGCTGGGTTACCATGAGAATGCTAGACAAATTGTGGTGCGTTGTTGGTACACACCATGGGGCGTGCAGACCGCTTCTTCAGTTATTTCTGTAAGGATGTGTTAAGTAGGGGTAGGTATCCATTTTGGAAGTTTTCCTCCCATTTCTCCTGTTCGATTTGGCAGTTTAACATTGCATTTTGGTTTCTGTATTTTACTTTAAGACGGCCCTCGCTACCCTGAAGCGATGGACCTTTCTCTACCTGAAACAGCTGTCATTAAGTAAATTGTCAAAACAAAATTACTTTCTTCTGATGATGACTCTTTGCCTGTCCACAACGTAGTCTCCAACCTTTATTTTGATGAGGTTTGAAGTGCACTTCGACTTTTGGCTCACTCAAAGGTATCTCTTCTTTCTTATTTCCATTTCCTTCTCTTTTTCCTGGCACCATTTGGATCCAGGTTCAATAACATTTAACAACATTTAATGCTTTTGAGGTGGTGATTCAGGCCAGATGAGTTGTGGTTCCAGTGTTTGACTCTTCTTTAATAGGTCCATGGTCTGTATAACCGGGTCCTTGTTGACAATTGAAGAGGGCTTGAAGGACTTGAATTTGTCCAGTCATGCAAAACAATCCTTTGTTTAGGTAAATGCGTGCCAACCAGTGTTGGGAACGTTACTTTAGAAAAGTAATTAGTTATAGTTACTCACTACTTGTTCCAAAAAGTAACGGAGTTAGTAACTGAAATACTCTATAATAAAAGTAACTAGTTACCAGGGAAGTTGCTAGATGTCAAAGAATTTGGATTTGGATTTTGAAATGGTTGAACAGCCCATTCAGGGCCCTGATATACTTCCAACTGAATTTTAATTTGCTTGGTTGCAAAGGTGTGTGTAAAAACACTGGATCTGATTGGCTACCATGAAATATGACTGCCTTAGCCAATCATAATCGCTTATCTCGTTGTTAACCCACCCGGTCTCCTCCCGAGCAGTTTGTGTGGAGCCAGGGGTGTGTTCGGATTCAATTAATCAATTAATAGTAACGCCCCTTATTTAACATACAGTAACGGTAACGGTGTTGTAACAACGGAAAGAGTAATTAGTTATATTACCCCGTTACTGAAAAAATAACGGCATTACCTAACGCCGTTCTTTTACACGGTGTCATTAAAAACACTGGTGCCAACAGGGCCGTCGGACTGCGGGTATAAGGTGGAGAATTGTGGGGGGGGCCAAGGCAGAGGGGTGGCCCATGGGAAAAAAAAAAAATATTTACGATTTTTTACCACCCCCTAGTGGTACGAGCCGCACACTGCGCTCAGCGGCAATTGCCGTCAGGCCAAAGGGCCCAGAATTCGGTGCGACGGCCCTGCATGCCAATATGGATTTAACAATTAATTAAAACAATTAACATACGAAAGGTGATCGATCTATATCTATATGATTTGCATAATGCATCCTCCGAGTTTATGCTCACAGTTCCCTTAGGGATCTAATTGATATGTTAAGTACTTTAATTTACAACTATTCAATGAAAATAGGTACATGCAAGACAAGGAGACATGGTGTATAATTAATATTTATTATCCAGAATGCATATTAAATGATCCGTCAGCACGAGTATGCCTGAGATCCTAAGCCCCCTGCGTCTCAAGGCCTGGGACGAATACAAATCAATAAGTTAGTCTCTATGGCAGAACAAATAAAAAGAGAACATTTCAGTGCAAAAAAAACACCAAAGCCAAGCTAATTATAAAATAACCATTTATATTAAAATTATCATTTGGAGATTCTCTCATATTAAAAATTAAATTAATAAAACAAAACCATTCCCAACACAGGATGGGGTGAAAATGTACAGCAGACTGGCCATGATGGGGGCCTCACCAAGGTCCCGCGGATCTGCGATGCAGCTTTGACACGTGAATCATATTCATCCCTGTACCGGCACTGGCATAGTACCACGTATGTGCGAGTTATAACATAGGTCCATAAACTGTCTGGATTAATAGTTTTAAGTCACGTTTTTATTGGTTTAATTGACTTAATGAAATAGGTCTGCATACGTACAGATCCAGATGGCGAAACGGCTCCTTAAGCCATAAGTATCATTTTACATTAATAAGACGCGTGTTACATAGCAGTCCATTTACAAGAGCTGTCCCCTAAGGAAGGGGGATGTGTAGTGCCACACGCGGGGTACCGCGTTATCTTGCGAGACGTCTGGAGGCAAGTGCGTCTTTTGCTGTCCAGATCCTTGTTGATTCAGCCTCCGTGATTCGAGCTCACAGTAATCAACCCTGGAGCCGTTGCTGTGACAGTACTTAATACACCAACGTTGGCACACTTGCCAAAAACATTCAAGTCATGTCGTTGTTACTCCAAACTGAGAATTTCCATCTCCGTTCGTCCATTCAAAAAACCTGTCCACGATTTTCACCCCCAACCAGCCACGCCCATCTACCGGGACATTCTACAGGCGGCCCATTCATTCACTATGAGTGCATGGATTTAACTCCACTGACCTCCATGAGTGGTTCAGTCCATTTCTTCCCGCATCGTGGCTGTGACACACACACACACACACACACACACACACACACACACACACACACACACACACACACACACACACACACACACACACACACACACACACACACACACACACACACACACAAAATATAGTTAATCAGCGGTACGGCGGAGACGTTTTTCTTTAGCTTAGCGTTGTCTAAATGAGCGTTATATGATAAACCTGCGGCAGGCAGGGGCATGCAGGCGTGAGTGGTGGTGGGGGAGTTCTGAGGAGGAAGCCGACCATTGAGCCAGGATACAGTTCTTTAGTTTACTTTTATGAAAGGCTGTCCAGAGGGAGGGGCCTCAGTGAAGAGGGAGGGGTTTCAGTGAGGGGGGAGGGGCCTCAGTGAAGGGGGAGGGGTCTCAGTGAGGGGTGAGGGGGCAAAGTGAGGGGGGAGTCTCCTGGATGGAGAGGTGGGGGGTCTTCAGTTCAGGAAAGTACAGGTCCACAGGTGATACGAGTTTCATGTGCGGTTCACATATCATGGGGGGTGGGGGACGGTTCATAAGTTAAGCGTAAAGTTCAAAGTTGAAATTCCTCAAGACACGAAAACAAACACAAAGTTCCCCAGCGAGTCTCCGATGACGAGAGTCTGTCAAGTTTAAAAAGATGGCCGACTCTAAGGTCGAGCCAGCGTGGGTCTTCTGGGACAGGAAGCGGGCTGGGGGGGGGGGGGGGGGGGGGGGGGGGGGGGGGTCGCTTCAGGCTCCTCGCCCAGCCGTCAGCAGTCCGACACCTCCGAGGTGTTCGAGTCCAGGGTGAACTTCCTTCGCTGACGCACCGTTTTGTCCTCATCCTGTGGGGTAGACAGGAAGGCTGTCGTTACTAAAGGAACAATTGCTTGCGGCGTTTGTGGAACAAATGGAAGAACCGTCTGCTCAACGAAGGATATTTAACCCCCACACACTTCTGACTGGTTAGTGTTCACCGTGTTCACACCAAAACCAAAAGCACGATTTTGAACATGGGAACCGCACTTTGTGACTGACAGGCTCTCATGGCACCGCTTTACGCGGAGTTCGCACCTAACTTCATATATTTCACCCTCGAGCGAACAAGCGAACGAAGCAAATCGTGAGTAGAATCAAGGGAGTTTCACGTCATTTGCGCTGTGCCATTCGCGAGAAATGTCACACCTGTTACAATCTTTGCAATCGGCCTTGTAGGTTAATCGCGCCGCGCCAAAGAATCGCTTCTCTTTCGGTGTTAAATCGAGGCGTCGCACAGCGTCATTTTGGATGACCTTGACCAAGGCTAGTTTACTGAAGGTTACGTTGTAAGGTTTGATTCCCGACCCACGGTCCGTGCCGTGGGTCGGGGGGGGGGTCCGTTAGAGGGGCTCTCACCGTCTGGAACACCCCGTTGGGGCCCCACTCTCCAGGGGACAGGTCTCCGGGGGACTGGTCTCCGGGGGACTCTCCGTCGTCGTCCTCCTCCTCCTCCTCGCCTTCCTCCTCCCTCACCGTGTCCATCCCGTCCTCCTCGTACTCCGTCAGCCCGTCCGACTCCTCGGCTACACACACACACACACACACACACACACACACACACACACACACGCACACATACACACCTGCTTCAAACAACGGTTTGACGGCCCACATGATGTACTTCAAGCGCAGCTCTAAATGTACTGAAGAGGAAGAAGCAGAAGAGAGAGACGGGTCCCGGCCCGAGGGGGATTCACTGGACGGGGTGAGGGCCGAGCGCTCTCACCGTCCTCGGCGACGTAGCTCTGGACCGGGTCGATCCTGGACACGATCTCCGCCAGGTCCGTGAAGTCTGCCGCAGGACGGGTACATGTCTAGGCATATGGGGTTTCAGGAGATTGTTGAAATAAACTATGGATATTTGGTTTTAGCAAACCATTGAATTTAAAAGGTGTCAGATGTCTTGTGTATACAAACTGAGGGCCTAACTTCACAGCCAGGAGAAAACTACGACTAGTCACAGAAGATGCTTAGAAAAAAACAAAAAAAATTGAAAATGCAAAAAAGGTTGGGAACCTGTTCACACATAACAGCTAAAGGGCAGGATCTCGGAAGGCACCTCCCATCGTTCTCTGGAGACCAATAGGCAACCATCCACACATTGCAGATGGATCAGTTATTCTGAGTGTAGGTGCGTGGAGGTGTCAGTGTGTGTGTGTGTGTGTGTGTGTGTGTGTGACTCTCACGTCGTTCCTCTTGCTGTCGTTGTAGTCCGCCGAGCGGTGGTCCTTCAGCATGTTGTCGATGATGTCACCGCGGGCCCAGCCGGTGAACAGAAGCTTGCCGTGCTGGTAGCCCACGTCCTGCACACACACACACACACACACACACACACACACACACACACACACACACACACACACACACACACACACACACACACACACACACACACACACACACACACACACACACACACACACACACAGAGTTGTGGACTGGAGGACCCTCGGGTTCTGGACATCATGGGTCAGTAGACCAGGCCTGAGACGGGGACTTACGTGGATCTCGTCGAACTTGCCGAAGTCCATGGTCTTGAAGCGGTCGATGGGCGGCCGGATGTACTCGCAGTAGGCGCTCTTCTTCACCAGCTCCAGCTGCCGCACGCACGACACGTAGGCCAGCCGCGACTGGATCTCCGCCATGTCCGGCACCTAGAGCGCTCCCAGGGAGACGCCGAGTCAGGGGCGGGGAGGTGGAGGGCTGTGGTGTGGTGTGTGTTGGTGTGTGTGAGTGTTGGTGTCTGTCTGTTAAATTGTATCCAACAGATTCGACTTGGAAGGTACTTTCAAAAATATATAAATAATAAAAATAATAATTAAATTAATTATATATATATATATATATATATATATATATATATATATATATGTTACCCACTTCTCATTAAATCCATTTGGAAGTAATAGGTTCATTGGCAATACTAACGGGTGAATCTGGTGATTCGTAACATGTTCGTAACATGTAACATGTAACACGTATTACAATACTTTTGAGTTAGTTTCCCGGACATTTGCTGAGGTCCTCCTCTGATTCTTATCAGTGGAAGAGCATGCATATGAAGTGCTTGAACCAACATTGGAGAATGTTTAACTGGACAATTTCCGCAGGGAAAAAACTAAAGAAAGAAACTAGGAGAAGAGGAATCGTTCCTCGAGGACACTGATACTTTACAGGTTTCTGTTTGGAGGAAGATTGGAGGCGCTTGGTGAGCAAGAATCTCTCATTCATTTATTATAAATTGAAGAAAAACAAACGCGATATCGGACATTTGTAATCAGACAGTAAAATAAGTCAAAGGGTGTACCATGCTCTTAATTCAGATGATATAACCAGCACAGTTGTCCATACCTTCACTTTCTCTGCCCAGGGGTTAATGCGTTTCCATAGCAACCACCAACCCGACAGGGAGTCGCCGTAGTTACAGAGGTCCGTCTCGTCTTTGCTCCCCACATCGATGGCTATGACCGTTTTGGCGCCCATGTTTCTGGCAATGTCCGCTGCAATACGCGACACACACGCACATATTCACACGGGCACACGCATATACACGAGCCCACGAGCACAAACAGCCAGGGTGACGAGGAGACGATGAAGAGGATATTGTGTTGTATGCGTTGTTGGGTAACCGCTTCTTTCTGTTCCTTTAAAATGTTCAGATGGGCTCACACAGCAAAGACACAACCACAGAAAGCTTGCTTTTTGTCATAGGTCTAAATAAGGATGGAGAGAGATTAGGAGATAGTCTTTGGTTTATCTTATTGAGAAAAATAGGTCAGAGACCGTTGGTCATTCTGCTGTGTGGCTCAAGGAAACCTGTACAGTCCAGAAAGAAGGCCCACCATTGATTTGTTCATTGTACCGAAGCACAAGATCTAGAGCAATGCATTTGAAAGATACATCGATAATGAGTAGATTTGTGTCGGAAATCCTATTGGTTGGAGCAACGTCTCTGAAACACTGTATTCCACAAACCTCTGACGACAGCCAACAGCGTACAAACAACAGTTTGAAGCAGCAGGATAACACTGCACAGAGCTTGGGGAAACATGACGAGACTGTTGTTACTCACAGAGGCCGACAAAGGGGAGGACTTCCTCGAGAAGTTCTGTGCTTTTTTTGCTTCACGCGAATACGTGAGCATGAGGTGGTTTTGTTCTCATGCAGTGGTCCACAGAGGAAATAGTCCCCTACCTCACGAGACCTTACACCGTACGTACAGCTTGATTCACAGAAACTGTTGTTGTTTTTTTCCAAAGAGTCAGTACGTTTTATTGAAAGCAGAAAAAAACGTCCAAAAAACAGACTGGTGTCTAGGAACAATAGATTCTTGATTTTTATTTCCGTCTTACAATACTTTAGGGTTTAAAGCTGCACTATGTACTTTTGCTTGAATGTCAGAAGGGTCCCCTATTGCCCATTGCTACACCAGCGAAACACAAGAGAACTTAATTGAGATAGATTGATTGAATTATGTCTGCATTTGCTGACACACTTTCTGTTTAATCAAAATTTCTTGCCAGTGGAGCAAATGATATTCAGGCAGCCAAAAGTAAGATTGTATTTGATTAAAGATCATGTAATCTTGATGATCATCTCTTTATTGTAATTATACATAGAAAAACTATGTTACCACAGAAACACGCAGTATTTTCCAAATTAAAAAGCTAAATAGTGCAGATTTAATTTAAGCTGCTTTCATGTAAAAGCTTCAACTAAAAAACAAACGAAATTCACATCACACGTGTTACCACCAGGCTGTTTGATGGACAGTTATATCACATTGCCTTGTGCTATAGGAATTAACATATAGGTAGACGTGTGATATTTAGTTCTTTCTTGCAAAGTTCAACGCAACATTCAATACAACCCAACCAATGCAGATTTCCACCAGTCCACAAATGTTTTAGTCTCGTGTTGAGTTCACTACTCAATTTAGACAAAAATATATCTTATAATAATTTGGCAAAACTATAAAAAAATGTACAATTAGAAACTCAAACAAAACGGACGGGGAAATCTCCAATCCCCCCCTGGTTGCATACTTACCCGCTCGAACCCGCAGACAACCCTCTACCGCCCTGAATGCATTACTGCCCCCCTCTGGCAGGGACATGGTACCGTACCCCCCTGGTACGCGTCTGGGGGTGCTCCCCCTCTACTTGCCTGGCAGGTTGTTGATGTAGCCCCCGTCCATTAGCAAGTTGCCGTCTTTGGGGTCGCAGAGGGGCGGCAGGTACCCCGAAAGGGTCATGCTCGCCCGCACATAGCGCCACAGTGAGCCTATCACCGGGAGGGAGGTGTGGGAGCGGGGGGGGGAGAGGTTTGGGGTTGGGGGAGGAGGGGGGGGAGGGTTCAGGGGGATGGAATAACATCTCAATCAAGGTTAACCAAAATGCGTTTGGTTAGTGTCCAACCCCCGACCACAGCCCCCGCCCGGCGGTCAGGTGCCCCCGCCCCCCCCCCTCCTGGGGAGGAGAGGGAGCGAGGCCGGGGCCTGTGGTCCTGGGGGTGACCTTCACACTCTGTTGTGCCCCGACGGACACCTGTTACCCGGGCGCAGACACCTTGCGTGGCAACGCGGCGCTGCTCGAGGTAAGAGAGGGCGCGGCGGCCGCGACAGAGCGTCAAGGCCGAGTTTGGCCGCCAGAATTTTGCCCCGACAACGTCGTCGCTCCTCCCGTCGCGAGATCAGAAATCCTATGGATCTGAGGTAGCTTTACAATCAATCCGATTTAATCCTCATAACTTGGTTTTATATCGTCCAGAGAAGCCCCAATGACGAATGTTTGTAAAAGGCTACGGACGGCAAGCAAATCCGAGTCTCGAAGGAGGAGGAGGAGCAGTGGGCCGTTGTCGTGACAACATTCAGGGCCCCGTGTCTGCCGCAGTGAACATGTGGTGGGTCAACCATGGCGGCCTGCCCTGGGTCTTAGCTCGGTGCCAGCGGAGCGGAGGAGGAGGCCGCTGGCTGCATGGGTTGGAAGGATAGCAGAACAGAGGAGGCTGCGTCTGACTCTGTTGTGGAGGTTTGAGAGGGCTGCCAGAGAAATCTGAAGCTGCAGAATTGGCCTGATTTGAAGTGAAGGGACCGTTTGCGGTTGATTGGTCGCACTCGGTGATCGGAATGAGATTGCGGCGGGGCTTGTGGATCCTTTGCATCGCTGACGCATCGTCGTATACTAGGAAGGAGGGACCGTTTTTTATTTGCAGTATGGGGCAGGGAGTGGCAACTGTAGGATCCAGAACACTTATTGTGAACAATAAAAGCACTACATGAGGAAAGATAGAAACCAATATGCAGTATATTTACATTAAATATAGTGATTGGCTCATGAGGTAAAGCATTGGCGTGCACATAAGGGCAAGCAAAGCCATAGGGAGAAGGTTGGGGAGGGTAATAATAATAACACGTTTGTGGAGATGTTTAAAGTGGACATGGAGGTGGAGAATAGGGTAAAGGGCGTCCCTTGCATGGCTGAGATGGAAGCATGCCGCGGTGGAGTCAGCAAGACACACACACACACTTGTAGAGCAGAAATTCAGAGAATTCAGAGAACTGCCACCACAGACACAGACGGAGGAAGTGATGACATCTCACGGCACTAAACTATAATAGACCTAGAGGCCGAGACATCCATTGTGCACGGTGGTCACCTTGAACCTAATAAGGGTTTCTTAGAAGACTAAGATGCAGATGTATTTCTATCATCATCCCTCATACGAGTTGAATTAACTACAAACAAAAAAAAGAACCCTGAGCCTCAAGTACAAAAAAAGCATGGAAACTTTCTTTGACAAATCAAAACACAAGCACGTACACTTCTGTGCATTCCTCAACACGAGGGGATGACAATTAGGGAGGGTGGGGGGGGGGGGGGGGGGAGGGGGGGAAATGATAAACATGGGGCACTTGGAAAAAGCAGGGCCATCATGCACCTCTCATTCTCTCTTTCTCTATGGAGCGAACCCATGGCGAACCGCAGCATGCACTAGCACTGCCTTGCAAGTCAATAGGGGGAGGCAGACGCAGTGGGATTCAACGAGGGGGCGGGGCCAAACCAATTTGGAATCTGCGTTGAGAGTTGTCGTCACAACCGTTGGGAGGGGAGAACTAATCTGCGATCCACTAAAACAGTGGATCATCTTTAGTTTAATATGTATACATATATACAGAATATATTTATACATATATATATATATATATATATTGTATATGCGGCCGATTCAGATACTAATGAGGTCTTTCCTTCCAAACCATGGGTCCCCAATGTCCAACTGGTCAGGATGGGGGGGGAGTTAAAGGAGTGAGAAGGGTGGGGTGGGTGTGGGGGAAAGGAGATGGGGGAGGGCAGGGGAGGGAGGGAGGGAGGGAGGGTCTCTGGGTGGTCTATGTGGTGGTTTCGAGCTGAGTGAGGTTGTGAGACGGGGGGAGAGGGAGGGGGAGGCGGTACGACCGGGCAATGGTGTTAATGTCGTTTCTTTCCGATGTCTGACCTGGGACATTGTTAACATAGCAACCATCCACAAGCAAGTGGCCGTCCTTGGGGTCGCAGAGGGGAGGTAAATAGGGGGTGTAGGAGGCACTGGCTCTAACATAGCGCCACACACAGCCTGTCAGGAAGATGGAGATGGAGAAGGAGAGAGCACATCAAACAAGGGAGGTGGGAGGTGGGTTCAGGAGACCTATGTATTTATATATATCCATATCGAGAGAGAGAGAGAGAGAGAGAGAGAGAGAGAGAGAGAGAGAGAGAGAGAGAGAGAGAGAGAGAGAGAGAGAGAGAGAGAGAGAGAGAGAGAGAGAGAGAGAGAGAGAGAGAGAGAGAGAGAGAGAGAGAGAGACGTAGAGAGTGAGAGACAGGGAGAGACAAACTAGAACAAAAAAACGGCAAGGTTCGGGAATAACAGGCAGGCTGCTTTGATAGAGAAACATCTGCCCAGTATTTCTATGAATCCCAAATATCCTAAACAAAATCTATTGGGATTTACAAAAATGCATCCAAATAGTATAATGCAAGGCCAATCCACACATTAATATATATAACACGTTTGATTCAATTAGCAATAATCTGAAGATAAATTAGGCCCCTGGTCTTGCAACAGGCTATGTTAGGTCTGTATACATATTTGGTTTTAGCATATCAATTAGGATTAGCAATGTTAGATGGCTCCAACAAGCGAGGGTCGTAGGGAGGGAGGAAGAGAGGGAATAACAAACGCTATTGGAATAACAAACTAATTAAGCAACTAGGAAATCCTCATTATAGGATGTGCTCAGGCCAGCTCTGTCCACTGGCCAACTAGACTACACACTGTTTCATAGAGCTCAAGATACTCTTGGACGTATCAGAATCTAAGCAGCTAAGCCACCCTAAATACCCGGAGTAAAAGGAACGGGAAGAATTACGACGACTTTAATGTTTAAGATTTAAAAAAAAACGTAAGAAAGTGTGACAGAACACGCTCAGACAGAGAAGGAAAGGGTGTGAAGGAAAGCAGGGGGCAGGGCACTGCACGGAGAAGGGGGGGGATAGGGTGCCAGGGTGCCAAGATGGAGTGTCTGGATCCTACAGGATGATGTCGGAAATGAGCGGTGGTAGAGGGGGTAGTTGAAGGTCAGGGTCCTAACAGGGGTTAAGTTTCCTCGGTAGAGTGTCCTGAGGACGGACATCCCCTAACAGAGTCAATTATCGTCTTTGTTAAAAACCAAACAGACATGGGTGCAAAGGAAATCGATGGAGAGGCTACGGTTCTACTATACATGACTTAGTTCAAATGGAGGAGAGAGAGAAGGAGAGAAATTAGGAGCGGAAAACATGGAGAGACAAACAAGAAAGCAGACGTGCGTCCGGCTCCACCAATGGTGCTCTGTTGCTTTAAGAGACATGGTGTGAATCTGGGCCGCATGAGTCAAGGGAAGGCCTAAGTTTTACTGAGCATACATTGCACAAATGGACCTTTTAAGGTCAACACTTTCGGCTGATTTGTCGATTTGAAGTGTTGTGGGTGGTTTTTAAGCCCAAATAAATATAATAAAAAATTAAAGATGCACAGATTTCATTAAAGTTTAAATTAATAAATATTGCTTTCCTACAATAACAACCATCTCATTAGTTGAATGAACTTTACCAGAATAAAATCTCTGAGGTTGTGTACATCGGCCATTACAGATTAAACTTGTGGAAGTCTTGATAATATTGATATTTTTTGCGACGTTACACAATCTAATGTCCACGCAGCACTATGCGAACGCAACACTGGAGCGCCTTTCAGAGAGTTCCATGATTGGCTGACAGCTATAGTGGAGCAGGGCCAGAAGGTGTTAGGTTAGAAGAACTGAGTGCAACACATACGGGTCAAGTGAAAAGTTAAGGATTTGGTTAAGAAGTCAAACAGCGATACAAGTTAGTTAATATGCGTGCAAAGGGGCCATCACAAACGTTAACGTTTTGGTCGAGAGAAACAGCCAAGCAAATGAAAATCGAGTAATACTAGAAACCGACCCTACATCAGGGATGGGACAGCAGAACTTAGGGTTAACATATATAAAGTGATTCGATTACTGAACAATTAAAAAGACCACCCATAGAGTACAAAACCCTTATTATTCCATAAAAGCAATATTGTTTCAATCTTAAAGTGAAAGATCTCAATGCATGGGTTGAAAAACGCACAACACAACCTGATGCATATCTAAGCATGTGTTGGTGTGAACACGACTACTCATGCACTACCCAACGTTTGCGATAGGGTGATACTACACAGTGATGCTTAACATAATGGATGCCTTATACATGTGGGTCATCAACACTGCAGCCTTGCATAAGGGTGTACTCTAGAAGCCAGCTCAGCCCGGCAGTCGACCTACCGTCCTGGTGCACGCGCATGGACGAGGCCGTGATGTCCGTGGTGACGTTGAAGTAGGGCAACCACAGGTCCTGGAAACACACAGAGTACAAGTGTTTCTAGTGCAGCCTGCACCTGAATGTTGTACACACTACGCAACATATAAGTTCTGCTCAAAAGAAAGAAAAGGGTACATTTATGGTGGTTGTCGGTGACCTCTGACCTCAGCTTGCTTGTCCAGAAACACTTTGTAGATGCTGGTGTTGAAGGCAGAGCCAGAGAACATGGAGGTGATGGGGTAGGTCAGGTCCAGCACGGTCTTGAACACAGAGTTCATGGCCTGAAATGCAAGGATATTCAGGGATTCAGTTTGATAGATAATGTTGAGCTAATATCATTAGCAATTCTTCCCTTCCTGGAAATGGAGAAACGTTGGCCAAAAACCATCAGCGTGGGAGCCCATTAATGGTACCATCCCACAGATGGCACTAGTGTCCTCTCCAGTAGTCAATTAGCATAAGCTAATTGACTAATGGCGGACACCGACAGAGCTGTAGAACCTGAACCCCAACCACACGGAAATTAAATCGAAATATGAAAAAAATCTCAATACATAATGTTTCGCCCTCATAAATCCTTTAATACGGTAAAGCAAGGTCCCTGCCAATTCTAGTCGCAGTCACCCATAAACGATTAACGAAAATGAAAACCACATGAAAGATTGTGTTAATGTGAGCCATGACTCCCGTCAACCCGATGTTTTGTGGGTTCATGTGAGGCGTGACTGCGCTGGTGACGGCTGGTCTGCAGCAGCACCTTGGACCACTCTCTGGCTCTCTGCTTGGTCCGGACGGCGCTCCTCTCCTCTGCGTACAGCGCCCCGATGAACGAGCCGATGGAGGTCCCGCCCACGATGTCGATGGGGATCCCCGACTCCTCCATGGCCTTGATCACCCCCACGTGGGAGCAGCCTCTGCATAGGGGGACAGCAGCAGGTCAGAGGGGGACAGGGAGAGAGGAGGACACCTATGGGGACAGCAGCAGGTCAGAGGGGGACAGGGAGAGAGGAGGACACCTATGGGGACAGCAGCCGGTCAGAGGGGGACAGGGAGAGAGGAGGACACCTATGGGACAGCAGCAGCTCAGAGGGGACAGGGACAGAGGATGACATTCCCCCATGCATGGCTGGAAGGTATCCTACTAAAACGGGCGAAGACTTCCCCTTTAAAAAGGTGACATATTATAACACCAGGTAACCAATCTGCCCCTGTTGACATCACAAGTGGGCGTATCCACCTAGATGTATGAGGATAGACGGACGGACTGTGTCAGAAGAGGCATATTTTTTTAAACGGCCTGTAAGGGCTAATCACACTCACACCTGGTGGTATAAAATGTCACCTTTACGAAAAATACAACACAAACACGAAACAAACAAAAAACAGATGGAGGGACAGCACCACCTGCTGGTGTGGATGAGTGTGTGTGTGTGTGTGTGTGTGTGTGTGTGTGTGTGTGTGTGTGTGTGTGTGTGTGTGTGTGTGTGTGTGTGTGTGTGTGTGTGTGTGTGTGTGTGTGTGTGTGTGTGTGTGTGTGTGTGTGTGTGTGTGTGTGTGTGTGTGTCTCTCACCTGGCCCCCCCTCCCCCCAGCACCAGGGCGATGCTGTTCCCCGTCAGAACCCGGGCAAGCCGCGAGAAGTCGCTGTGTCGGTCCACCGTCTTCTCGCACACCTTTTCGTACACTTCCCTCTGCGACGCACACAGACGCACAGACGCACAGGGCAAAAATGTGTTACAAGACGAGGAAACAAAACATGTTTAGCATTAAAAAACCAAGAAAATGTACCGTACATTATTTGACTCCTATAATGCACAGGATTAGTACAAAGTACATTCCATAAAATTAATCCAATTATAACCGGCTTTTCCGATACTTTGAGTATTACATACAGGATCCCCTGCCAAATCCGACAGCTCGTAAACCTCAAAGCCGCCGTCCCCCCCCTTCCAAACACTGTTGTCCAATGCCAAGTCTTTTCCCGGCCCTTGTGGGGGCCCGATTGAGGAAGGGCCCCTGGGGTACCCGGGACGGGCAGACGGGGAGGTCTTACCAGTTTGGTGGGGCTGCGTCTGGAGAAGACCCGGCGCGGGCACTTGAGGTGCAGATGTCCGGAGCACCAGCTGCGCATGTTGAGCCACTCCACCGTCCTGGAGGGGCCCGGCCCGTCCTCCTTGTGCAGCAGCACCAGCTGCTTCAGGGCCCGCACCGCCGTGTTCTCCAGCATCTGCTCCAGCTGGGGGACGAGGAGGGACGAGGTGGGATTAGGACGGACAAGGAATGAGGAGGGACAGGGAGCGATGAGGAGGGGGGAGGAGGGAGGAGGACAGATGAGGAGGGATGAGAAGGGAGGAGGACAGATGAGGAGGGACGAGGGACGAGGACAGATGAGGAGGGACGAGGGAGGAGGAACGAGGACAGATGAGGAGGGACGAGGGAGGAGGGACGAGGACAGATGAGGAGGGACGAGGGAGGAGGAACGAGGACAGATGAGGAGGGACGAGGGAGGAGGGAGGAGGACAGATGAGGAGGGACGAGGGAGGAGGGACGAGGACAGATGAGGAGGGACGAGGAGGGAGGAGGGAGGAGGACAGATGAGGAGGGACGAGGAGGGAGGAGGGAGGAGGACAGATGAGGAGGGACGAGGAGGGGTGAGGAGGGACGGGGATGAGGAGGGACCAGGAAAGATGAGGGAGGAGGGATGAGGGGGGACATGGAAAGAACGTCAGGTTAGAGCGGTGTCCACAGGACGTATCCATGGCACATGGTTATTAGATCATAAGTGATATGTTTATGGCATTGGTTCTCAAAGAGCGGCCCGCAGTAACATTCCTGGCGGCCCGCAATGACGTACAGATGTAAGTTAAAAAAACATATATATATATTTTTTTTTAAATTATTATATCAATACTAATTAAAAATAAATATATATATATATATAAAGAGAAAAGTCGACTCTCTCTAGCTTTCAATAAAATCCTGCTACATTTGTCAGTTTTAATCTGACTGCACATTACTTTGAAAGGATGTACCTCAGTTTCGTGATTTAGACCTCACTTGACCTCTCTCCGAGGTCCACGGTGCAATGTTTTTTTTCATCACTGAGATGCCTACGGCGTTTCCCGCAAAAAATGTTTGCCTTTGCCGGCCCTCAGTAAAATTTGGGATTCCTAAATTGGCCCTCAGCTGTCAAAACTTTGAGAACCCCTGGTTTATGGTTTAATTTGAGGCCACTAGAGTTTCAATATTGAGTCATGTCCAAGTATTTGAAAAAAATCGTGCTTCTATCCCTGCCAGTCGCCTTCGTCACACCGCTTTTAAACTTTAATGTTGCGTTCTGCTAAGGGTTGAAATCACCCTCCACTGAACTGTTGATTTCCCCTACCCTCGTAAAGAAAACTACTTTTCGATTTTTTTAGAGCTGTCTTTGGTTAAGAATCAATTCTCTCAAACTTACTCTGGTGCAAACATTTTTGTGATGTCAGGCAGTGACAATACAACATCAACACAGTCATCAAGTCGTTAGGGTTAGGGTTAGTCACTTCTGTGAGAGGCAGGAACGCTGTATATAACTGTGACTTAGCCCCCTCCAATTCCAAACGATTTCAAACCGACCAATCACAACAGCTTTCATAAGCATAGATCACATACCGTTATTTAAGTTGATTCTAGATTTGACAGTTCTGCTTCTCCTCTCAATATGGCGACAATCCCCCACAATGCCCTCCGCCGCGTACGAGCCCCTAGTCCCCGCGGCCCCTCACCTGTCCCAGGGCGGGCTCCTGGTCCCCCAGCCCCACGATGAGGATGCAGTCGGCCTGTCGGATGCAGCGCTGGGTCCAGGGGGTCATGGTGAGGTCCGACTGGTACAGGACGATCCGGTTGATGTCCTCCTGCTGCGCCAGCCAGCCGGACAGACGGTACTCGTGGACGCTGGCCGGGAGGAAGGACGCGACGTTAGAGGGAGAGCGCCGTGGGTTCTGATTAGGGCGGAACCATTTGGGGGAAGTAACCCAATTGCGATCATTTCGACCAACGTCTCAATTGCGATTTAGTACGCATTTTTCTTTTTAAAGTTCCTTTTGTTCCGTATTGTTCACTAAAAAAGATGAATCATTCTATAGTATGACCGACACAACATTGGAATAAGTCCACATATACAGTACTCTTTCCTTTGGGCCAGGCCTATGTGTTGAGATGAATTGACGCATGGATTGATGTAACATATAAAAGGTAACAATAAAAGTTTGCACCTTTGTGATTTTCAAATCGCGTTGTTACATCATTCAGCCCTAGTTGGGATGGCTCTCTCTCTCAGTCTGCTGGCGCTCCTGTTGGCTAATCTATGTAGGGAGCCAGTGGGCGGAGCTCAGAGGGTGGTCAGCTGATGTGGGGCCCCTGTGTGGGTGTGGCCTGCAGGCTTCATAAGGTGAACAGCTTCAGCCGCGCTCTCTCTTCCCACGCGGGTAGGTGGGCTTTTGGGTGGGTTTGCTGCATTTTTGGTTTGGCTTTGTACTTTCGTTTTCTCTTTGACTTTAGTCTGGATGTTCAGGACCGCAGTAGCGGATGTAGAGCGGGTTGACATGTAACCAGGAGGTTGTCGAGGTGTCCCTGAGCAAGGCAACCTAACCCTATCTGGTCCCGACGCGCTGGCCGAATTCTGTATTCAGACACGTGAGAGCAGTGGAATGTGGTCGGATGAGGACCGGTTGGGATGCGTTTACTTGAAGCTCACCTGTCCAAGGCAGAGGCACCGAGTCGCTCTCTGATGATCTCACTGGTCAGCAGGAGGGTGGGGCCTGGAAGACCACCAGAGAGATGAGTGACGGCAGTCCACATACACAGTGATGGATCAAAATGACTTTTAGCCCGGATGTTGACTTCAGATTAGCTATTTGTCTAGACATTTTCTTAATTCAATCGAGTGATCAAAAGTTTATACTAAATTATTTATTTATATATATATATATATATATATATATATATATATATATATATATATATATATATATATATATCAGTGGAGGCTTCTCCATTGAGGAGAGGGAGGAAGATCCTCCCTAACATTGTTGAGAATAAAAAATTTAGATTGCCCCGACTATTGTAATGAATTAATGCCCTTAAATATGACTACTTTATTGCCTTTGAATATATAATGTTCGTTTCCCTGGGTAAAGGGACATTAGCACCACCTATCGCCTATTGACAATTACTTCAGGGAGGAACGTCCTCCCTCCGCCGCCGTCCACTCCCATTCATTTTCCCGAAAGTACTGGCGGTCGGTGGATAACATGGGTTTCAATGGGAGAGAGGAGGAAAATCCTCCTCTGAGTGGGTGGGACCTTAAGGGGTCTGATTCGCGCAAAAATCTATCCGTCTGCGCTATGAACCAATAAGCAGGATCCCTGGATGTTGAGCAGCGTTGCCAGATTGGTCAGACTTCCAATCCAATTGGGCTACTTTTAACCATGTTAGGCTGGAAAAATTATCATTGGGCGGGAAATCTGCCCAATCTGGCAACGCTGTCGATAACAAACCCGGTCTGCATTGCCGCGGTGCTCAGTCTGAGAGACGCAGAAGTGAAATCTGCGATAGCGTGATCCTAAAAGCACAATGGAAACATTGGAAACGGAGGACATTGTTAACGTCTTATTACAAAAACCATTCCATTCATTCAGAAAGAGGTAGACCACTTCCCAAAATCAAGGTCATCAGAAGTAATGGCAACGTCAGTGTTGTGAGTGCTACATGGTTTGCTAGGTACGCATGACTTACT
Organism: Gadus morhua; assembly: GCF_902167405.1. Lineage (NCBI taxonomy): Eukaryota > Metazoa > Chordata > Actinopteri > Gadiformes > Gadidae > Gadus > Gadus morhua. The sequence continues at coordinate 24,281,202 of NC_044050.1, read as the reverse complement.
GGTAGCATTACAAGCAATTGTAACTGAAAATAAACATAGCTAAATAACTTCAGTCAGTGAGGGCAAAAATAGGCCCAATAATAGGCCCAGATTTTTTTATTTACTTTTACAAATCAATAGTAGGCCTGATTTGACTAATATGCTTTGCATCCTTTCCTTCTCAAATTACAGTGATGCCACTGGTGGCTTTGTATACATTTTGTTCACATAACTCCCTCCCTGCTATTTTGTAGTTCACCAAAACACCCTGAAACAACTTGAGTCTCACATTCTTATGCCACCATACACCAACAGTGCAAGCAGGCCAATGGCAACCAAGCGCGCAGTCCTTCCTCCCTCACTTTAAAAACCACCAGCCGCCACTGATATATATATATATATATAATTTGGCAAACAGCTTGGATGGCTTGCGTCCCCGTCCAGGCGGACTCACCAATAGCGTTGAGGGCGTGACTGAGCTCCAGGTTGAAGGCGTTGATGGGCACATCGTCACAGACGGGCAGTACCGCCACCGTGGACAGATTGCTGGCGGGGTTGGTGACGTCCGGGCTGGAGGTCACGGACGACAGGCCCATCGTTGACCCTGCACCACAGCGTGAACCGTCAACGTTGACGAACCAATGGAAACGCAACGCTTGCCTGAATGTGTGTGTGTAATGATCAGGCTACCCTCTCCCCACTGCAGTGAACTGTATTGTGCGTTTGGGGTGGCAAAGTGGTCAGCACTGTTAGCCCACCGCAAGAATGGCCTTGGTTTAAACCCCAGGATGGCTTTTCTGTCTGGTGTTTGTATGTTCTCCCCGTGTTTGCGTGGGTTCCCTCCCAGACCAAAAACACATTATTGTTAGGTTACTCCTGCCGATGCCCTTGACCTAGGCACTAGGCAGTAGCCCTGGAGTTGGTCTCTGATCGCCGCACTGCGGCTGCCCACCGCTTCTAGTGCCGCTAGTGATGGGTTTATTGCAGAGTCCTCAATCTCCTCTGGGAAGTGTTAAAAAAATTATATGAAAAGACAGCCCTAAGCAGTAATTTCTGCTGCCTTAGGACTCATCAACTAAAGCCACATGAGATGCCTGATGTAATCAGGCATCACAGCCTTTGGGGGAAGGTTAATAAAAAGGAGTGACAATTTATCGTTAGAAAGGAAGTACTATCATCCAGCATCCTTAATGTACGGGGATGAAAGGAAGAACTATTCTAGCAGAACTATCGTATGGAGACGAAAGGAAGAACTATCGTCTAGCAGAACCGTCGCATGGAGATGAAACATGATGAAGCCATCGATGTTCAGCACAACACTCCCAGGCCCTCCGGTCATCATCTCACCTGCAAAGGGCCCCTGGCCCTGCTGCAGGTTCCCCAGGATCTTCTGGCCCAGCAGGTGGATTAAACGTGTCACCACCTGTCAGGGGCCGACAGTGCAACGGTCAGTACCGTCACCACGGCAACACATCTGGAGTAGCTTTGTCGACTTTTCAATACATACCGATGCTGAATATTGGAAATGGTTTCAATACTTGGTATTATTATCCACAGGATCGATACACCAGAATGAGCTGCGCTTTTTCGCTCTACCTCTCTCTGTCATAGCGAGATGACAGACAAACACACAGCGCCACAGGGCCCACATAGCCCCGCCTCCTGTCACTCACTCGCAGAGCGGTCTCTCGCGGTAATTCATCATTTTACTGCAGTCAGTCATTCTGCTGATATATTTATAAGCAAATAAATACAAATCTAAAATCGTATGCTCTCAATTGTGGTACATTTTTCCCTGTGATATCGATTATCGATATTTTTCAAGGTAATGCCTCGAAAGTTAGAGAGTCCAGTATTGTGACAACCCTGAGGTGTGGCGGGCGTGATGCAGGGACAGGTGGGTCAGCTGAGGGTTCACCTACCTGGGGGTACCGTCTCTTGATGTGGTTGAGCGTTCCCTCGGGCAGTTTGACCAGCTCCGTGTCGCGGACGGCGTGCACCGTGGTGGCGCGGGGCTGTCGGGTCAGGGCCTCCACCTGGAACACAGGTGAGTTTGACCCTACTGAGGACATGCGGTTACCATGGAATACTGTTCACCGTGTTGAGCAGTTGGCCGAACGCTCAATTAATGAGTGTCGAAACTAAGTGTGGCCATCCCTGTGGCTCTGTTCTGGGTCTTTTCGTCACTCCTTTCACAAATTAATATGTGATAGTATAATTGGCCACAAGGGAGTGCAAATGAGCATTGAGTTGTAGTTGGCCCAGCGCTATTGTACACAGCAGCCTGTGCTGGTAAAACAAATGTCTCAAACAAACAAGAAAGTAAACAAGAAACTCACTGCATTTGTTTGAGGCACTATGCAAAACCTGAGCATGGTAGTAGGCATTCATACGTACAAATACAGCATGACCACGCTCGTGTTTTCTAAGCCAGGATTAATTTTTCTAAATAATGGTAGCCATGTTACAAAAGGTAGAAGATGGGAGTAAACAGGGGCTGGCCCTCACCACTCCTATGAGGTCTCCTCTGCCGTACTCCCCCACCAGCTCCTTCTTGCCGTTGGCCTTACGGATGACCGAACGCAGGCGTCCGTTCAGAACGATGTAGGTGCAGTCCGACCGGTCGTCCTGCCTGTGGCAAGGGAAGCAGGGGGCAAAAGTTGTCGGAAACTCATCACCGATATATTAAATAGGATCCCACAGCCATCTTATTTGAATGGCGGTCGTTGTATATCTACATCAGCCCCAACAAAGGTCATTGCCATTGACACTATATTTTCTATGATCCATTAAAGTAACGGCAACCTTATCCGTCAGAGTGTACATTAGCGTACCTGTAGAGGGCCCTGCCGGCCTCCACCGCGATCCAGTCGATGGCAAAGTCCATCTGCCTGACGAAGGCCGACATGCGCACGGCCACGGTGTGGGCTGCACTCAGCACCACGCTGGGCTGTTCCCTCATGATCCTGCAGGGGGCATCACACAGCACTTGAGCAATCGAGACACTAGCATGCAATGGAAGTGTGGTTAGCGTTAAGTGAGGGTTGAAAGCTTCTTGTGTTGATGAGAGACACAAGGGACATACGAGAGAGATGATCGTGGAACGGACATTCATTGCATTGTTGCAACGCACACATATATACACTGTGTGATACTGAAACATTAGGCCTTTCATTTGTGTTCCCTCACTCGTAGAAGTCCGACTTGGAGATCTTGAGGAAGGTGCAGTCGCGCACGGCCTTGATGGTGAAGATGAGGGGTTCCCCGGTGAGAACGGCCAGCTGGCCCACCATCTCCCCGGGCTGGGTCACGAACAGACACACGGCCTCCTGCTTGTCGATCATGCGCTGGTACACGTGCAGACAGCCTGACAGGACGAAGTGCAGGCTCACGTCCTTGGAGAGAGGGAAGAGGAAGTGGGTAGCCGCTGGTTAAATGCCTTTCAGGGTTCCCCAGGGTTTTTCAGATCTGTTACAGGGACCGGGGGCTGGGAGGAGGGCCGGTCGAGGGGACCGTGGGAACGTACGCTCACACAGGCGACCGATACGGAGGGACAGAGGTGACCAGAGCTCGTTCATTCCTGCGGCCCGATTTAAGCGAGTGAGACATGTGTGGGTCAAGCCCGGCACCAATGTCTTTTTAAAAGTTACTTCGATCCCTGGCTTAGTATATTTCCTACATTTTACATTTAGTCATTTCATGCTTTGATCCAAATCAACGTCAAAGTTAGGTGGGGCACAACCATACAGCGTTAGGCATACATTCACATTGGAACAGCTCCAGCCAGTTCAAAGGTTGCATGTCGTTGGAGACAAGAGGTGCGACACAACATGCTAATCTAAGGTATGTAAATCGCCATTTACAACAACAGCTCAAGGATATTGGCATAGTGGTCGTTTAGATGTTGACCCACTGACTGTCAATGGAGAGCATGTCTGATTACACATGTATCTCATAAGCATATTCACAGAGAACATTGTCTGCTTTATACTTCCTATTATGGTTCAATAAATACAAATGCGGGTGTGGGGAAACACATGAGAAGGGGAAGCAGCAGCATGATTGCCACAAGAGATCAACTCTTCAGTTGCCGTTTAATTCCCATTTGAGGTTTACCGTTGGGAAATGTTGAAGCAGCAATGTGTACTTTCATCAGTAAACAAACAAATGTAACGGCCGGAATGGATGGATGTCTGCTGAAACAAGTTATTGCAAAAACCACAATTTCAGCAGCGGAGTTTGATATTTAATGGTGTGTTTAGGCAGTAGAAGATGCAGTTTACCTGGTCTCCTTGTCTTGCCAGGACAGCGCCGGCTTTGGCTTGGTGCAGTGTGACCCTCCCGTTCAACAAGGCAGGGTCCTGAATGAGAGGAGACGGTGAGGGCAAGTCAAAGGGTCTTACTATCAGCACGTCAAGTGTCAGTGGAGCAGGGCCAGAAAGTATGAAAGCAACGTTTAAAAACCAAATAACAACATTTCAATTGCAAGATGTATGCATAGTTTTCTGTGGTTACGTAACCATCAAGAAGAGATCAAACTGACCTCGATCTTCATGAGTTTGAGGATCTCCTTCTGGGCCTCCTCGAACACGGTGCCGCTGGGCTTGCCGGGGCTGGAGGAGAAGATGCTGTCGGCCCCCAGCTCCTCCTCTGGGTACAGGTAGACCCCGGACGGGGCCTCGTCCAGGGTTACCCTTTTCTCCCTCAGGTCCTGGGGCAGAGCAAACGGAAACCACAGGCCAAAGTCAAGATAAACGCCTCGCTGTTCGTCGGCGGACAACGTTTTATTTTGGGGGACAGGACTGGATGTGTTGCCAAATATTTGTTAATAAATCGATCGTTTGGATTTATCCTGGTGCTGAAATCGATGAACTATGAATAAATGTGTTCTTGGGTATCATGTCGGGGCATTTTGATTCATTCACTGAATCCAAAGCAGGAACATGATGCGTCTGTTTCCTCTTAATCTAATCAAGTCAAACACATACACTCGTCAAACATCCACAAAGTGTGAAAGTCTTATCCTGTGTGGATGTGTGCCAGTGTGTGTTTTAGCGCGTGCACCAGTCTGTGTGCGTGCCAGTGTGTGTCTGTGTGTGGGTGCCAGTGTGTGTGTTAGCGCGTGCACCAGTCTGTGTGCGTGCCAGTGTGTGTCTGTGTGTGGGGGCCAGTGTGTGCGTGCATGCGTGTGCCAGTGTGTGTGCAAGACAAGTGTGTGTGTCCGCTCGTGTGCCAGTGTGTGCACGTGATTGGGGCTTGCTTAGGGAACGGACCTTGGTGGGCGGGGTGTTGCCTTCGTCCGCGGAGACAGAGATGCGGCCCCTCTCGTAGGCCATGTCAAAGTCAGAGCACAGGCTTTTCTGCATCCCTGCATGGGCACAAACACATCACACACACCAAACAGCTCAGCTCCCAACCAGCCATGTTGTTCCCAGTGGTGTTGAAGCTAAACGAGGTCAGTGCACTGGGGAGCTGACAGGTCGGTGATACAACATGACTATGGGGAGAGGGAACTTCATGTCTCCCCCGTTTCACAGAACGATATATCACATCATGTTGGGACCGTTTCATAGAACGAGATATCTCATCATGTTGGGACCGTTACATAGAACGATAAATCACATAATGTTGGGACGGTTTTATAGAACGACAAATCACATCATGTTGGGACCGTTACATAGAACGATAAATCACATCATGTTGGGACCGTTTCATAGAACGATAAATCACATCATGTTGGGACCGTTTCATAGAACGATAAATCACATCATCTTGGGAGCATTTATAGAACGATAAATCACAACATGTTGGTACCACTTTATAGAACGATAAATCACATCATGTTGGGATAATTTATAGAACGATAATCAAATGTTGGGACCGTTTATACAACGATATATCACATCATGAAGACCCATTTCATAGAAGTATAAATCACATGTTGGGACCATTTTGTAAAACAATAATCAACATAAGGTTGGCACCAGTTTAGTCCAATATGTCCCACGTTTCAACCAACACAATGTTAAAGACTTGAACACCAAAGAGCACATTAAAGTCTCACCAGCGATGTCTACCGGCATGGAGATGGTTCTGCTGAGCGTTGGCACTGTCGTTCCGTCTTTCCCTGCTTCCCCACCTACACACAAAAACACACAGCAAAGTGAAGGTCCATAAGTGAGCAGCGCTCTCAGTCCTCCACCGTAGCAGGGCACAGGGACCTCCGTGCTGCAGCCTGGACCCAGTTCCCCCGGTTCCCCCGGTGCATTGTGGGTGCGAGCTGCCCACCTTCGCCCTTGACGGCGGCCTCCCGGTGCTCCTCCGTGACGGTCAGGCTGCCGAAGCGCTTGCCGTGCCGGATGGGGCTGGTCCGGGGCTGGTGGGGGGGCACCGGCGGCAGACGCAAGGCCTGCATTTCCTGCATGATGGACAGCGTGTTAGGCTGGGTCGGACCCCCCCAGAACTACACCTCGGATCAGATCGTCGTGCCGAGTTTAGATTTGAACCAAAAATTAGGCATCGATGGAAGGATGCGGAAATGGCATGATCCGACGTCAATGTTTGAATGTAATTCGCTTCACGTGCAGTTGGAACAAGAAGGAACAAGAAAATGTCAGTCAATATAAAGATATGAAATATTCAATGGCGCTATGGGCTTAATAAATCACACCTCTCTCGCTCTCTCTGTGTGTGTGTGTGTGTGTGTGTGTGTGTGTGTGTGTGTGTGTGTGTGTGTGTGTGTGTGTGTGTGTGAGTGAGTGAGTGAGTGAGTGAGTGAGTGAGTGAGTGAGTGAGTGAGTGAGTGAGTGAGTGAGTGAGAGAGAGTGAGAGAGAGAGAGAGTGTGTGTGTCTGTGTGTGTGTGTCTGTGTGTGTGTGTGATAAACTCACATGGCAGAACAACTCATTGGTGAGCCCCAGGTAGTTATGCAGAGCCAGTACAGTCACCCTCTGTAGTCGAACCATGATGATCTGATGAAACACAACGAATGAAACCAAACCGTGAATGTTTTGATCCCTAGTTTCTATCCCAGTGCAGCTTCCTTTAATTTGATGTGGAACCACTATGTTTAAAAAGGACTTCCCTATCTCCCAGTGTCTGTTGTATCCTGTAACCTTGTTTGAAATGACTATTCTGCAAGGCTTGCAGATTAGTAATTTAGCAACGTTTCTCTTTGAAAATTGATTTTTTTTAGCTTCCACCAGACAAACTTGGTTAATGTTCAACACCAACAAATACAATAAAAAAACAACAATACTACTAATATGCCACTTATTGATAAACACCTTATTTTGATTGGATATGCGTTGCTCTACACACAAACAGACAATGCTACACACGGCTATAGGCACGTACCTGTACTACCCGCACCAGACTCTCGGGGTACTTCTCGAATATGGACAGGAAGGCCTCAACGGGGAGTCGGAGCACGGTGGAGACCTCGGCCGCCCGCGCCGACATCGTCTTGTAGGGCTTCTGGTGGCCCTTCAGACCCACAACACACAACGGGATCAGAACCAACGACACTGCACACTGACACCACCGAGACCGTCTCTTGTGTCTATGCGTGTGTGGTTTTTGTGGTGGGTGTGGCGTGTGTGCGCCGGTGTGTGTGTGGTGTGTGTTGTGTGTGTGGTGTGTGTGCGGTGCGTGTGCGTTGTTGCGAGTTGTGTGACTCGTGTGTGTTGCGGTACCGTGATGACGTCCAGGATACTGAGAAGGCTGTGGACGCTGTCTCCTGGGTAAACCTCCTTCACCACGTTCTCCTTTCCATCCTGAGAGACCGGGATACACAGGTCTTGAGTTTCATGCAAATATCATTTTAACCAGTTCACTTGGATATTTACTCAACGTAACTACGTTTCAAGGGCATGGATCTGGATCACGACCTTTAAATCTCGCCCATGAAAAGTGTCTTTGCAGGGCAAGATTAAATAGATATAGACAACACAGATGCAAGGCATGTATAATTAATGAGGCATGTTAATGGCTTCATTGACGTAGTTTTACATTACACTCAGGTATACATAGCAACACCGGTAGCGGTGGGGAACACTGGTTTAATTACTGCTGTGATTTCTAAGCTATGCTCTAATAAGTGCATCATTGATCACCATTCCAGTAAGGCACAGTTCCAGTTTCCCATCCTGGACGACGTAGATGCTGCTATCCGGCTGACCCGGGCGGAACACATGCTCTCCCTGCTGGAACTGCAGGAACACCATGTGTCTGCACAACTCCAGGAACAGGGGCTTCTCAAAGTGACCCAGCACACTATAGACACATTAGGCAGGGGGGACGGACATGAAAATAGAAAAACAGTGATTATAATAATATACATGAAACAAGCTTTTCTGCTTTGGTCAGCAGAACAGAATCAATATTCACATTCGTTCAACTGTTCAATTATTGAAGCCTTTCCCAGTACTTTTCCAGTAGTTGACAGTGAGACAGGTTTAAGTGTCAGGAAAGCACCCTCACTTGATATATATATATATATATATTTTTTACAATGATTGAAGAGAAATTTCTGCTGAAGATAGCAAGAAAATGTTCTTTCACGTGCTTCGTCTTGTTTCTGGAAAATCTTTTCTTTATACAGCAGCTAAGATGAGCCCCTAGGCTAAGCAATTCATCCTGCATACCTTTTATTGATCGAACCGTGGTATGAACAAATCAGGGCATGCTCTGCCTGGCACTGAAAACCCTCCAGGCATGAATCGTAAAACGTCTTGGGACATGAATCAAGCGGTGTGTGACCCAGGAAGGAGGTCTGGTCCTGCCATCCTTACCGGACGTTTTTGAGCATGTAGAGCACCTCGGACGGCAGGTGGGAGTTGGCCACGTCAAACTCTGTGAGGTCCGCCTCCAGCACGGAGGGGGGTGGCTCCTTGGCCTGAAGGATGGGCACCTCCTTCTTAAAGCGCAGGATCCTGGCGAAGAGGAGAGCGAGTCAGGGAGGAAGGGGAGACACCGAGAGGGAAAATCAATATGACACACGGAGAAACCATGCTATGCAGGGAGAGAAGAAAGGGATCGGTGCGTGTTGACACTGTGACGGCGTACTTTTTGGCAATGTTGAGCATCTTCTGCTTCTTTTTCAGGCGTGGGCGTGATGAGGAGGAGGTGCCCACTAGGGAAGAGGTAGACTGGGACACCTGGACGGGGGGAGAGGCAGGGACAAGCTCTTCAGACGCTGATGTCATTTGATCATGTGACCAATGCCCCCGGCGCTACGGAAACAAGCCTAGATAGTGCGTACCTCCGACGATATTATACGACTGGCCCTGATCCAAAACGTACTGTAAAACATTCTATCAAAATCCATTGAGTCAATATGTGTGAGGAGTACTCAACCAACCACACAAGAAGCTTAAATTCCCAATGGCTTCTGTGCAGGCCCTGACTGATAAACCTATTAAAGCATGAATGCCTGGTTTAATCTTTGCTTTCATCTGGTTTGAACACATGCAAAGCATTTGATTTATTCAAATTGGGCTCATATACACATTCTGCATGCCACACATGGGGACATTATATACACATTACCTGTATAACTGAACCTCACCTGGACTGAGTCAGACTGATTCACCCCAGGGCTTGGTTAGGGTGTTAACATATGGTGCATTAAGCAATCAGTGTGTACAGGTTCCACCAGCCACTCCCTCACACGCGCCATGAGTACTCTGGCATGGCAACACATTACACCTCCAGCTGTGTATCATAATACTCAATAGCTGCAAATAAACCGGCTCCAACACAGCCTAGTTATGGAGGAGCCAGGCCAATGTCTCCCAGATGGAGTTTGGCGTGCATATTGCTACAAGGATATTATATTCAATGCGAAGTCCATTCTGCTAAATGCATGACGTTATAAACACTGCACATTTATGTTTCGTATCCGTTTCCCTACCTAGCTTTTAACTAGTTCCACGGCAAGTTGAAAAGTCTAGTTATTGGTGGTCTTGCTCATAATCATAGCCTCTGTATTACCATTACGCTCTATGTAAACGGATGGATTGCAGGAACAATAGAGCAAAAAAACAAAGCCACCAGTATAAAACCCCTGGACAGTCTAAAGCCCCTGTTTTCCAGTCACATAGACCACACTCTTTGCTTTGACTGAAGAACGGACTGAGGTACAGGGCCAGCGAACACACACCTTGCGCATGATCTTTCGCCCATAGAACATGACTTTGTCCCTCTTGCGGAAGCGGTACTTTGGAACTTCCTGGGCTTCCAAGTCTGAAAATGAGAGCAGGTGTAAATTCAAGACTTAGAGCCAGGAGGAAAATGAGGTGACGGAACAAGTTAAATCCATTACTTTCACATTGATTGTCCTTGTATGTAGATCCGTCCTATAACTTACTTCGAAGCTGGATCCTTCGTAAAATGAAGAAGATGAGGACGGCGATGAGGACTATGACGATACCCGCGCCAATGACCATCCCCATCATCTGACGGAAAGAGGCAGGAGGTCATGGAGAAAGCCATTGCAGTAAGGACATCAATGTCTATGTCCTCTTTTTGGATAACGCTTTAGCACTGACTCATGTCACCGGCTAAACAGGGGTGCGGAAATAATCTCTCGCCCGAGGGTCTTTAGAAATAGGCTCACCATGCTCGTCTGCAGCTCCTCCTCCACAAACGTCTTAATGTTATTGAACCCGGCCTGCTGGAACACAGAAACAGAAGGACACGCCATTGGAAAAAACGCTCCTGGAGCCGCGGTATGCTAGAGGCAACGGTGAGGCTTATGTCACAACAAGGAGCTGGGATGTGGCCACTCTCCAGCTAGCTGGCTTTCAGGCTGATTAGCTAGCTATCGTGTGTTGAGGAGACACCCTGCTTGTGTGAGCATGAAATGCAGGGCGGAGGGATAAATGAGGCGTTATGGAATGTGGGTGCCCGGGATTTTCCTACGGAGGCGGGAATGTTTGATAATCCAAAAGACGTGAGTGGGGGCTGAGGGGAAAGCGTGACCATGCGTTTCATCTCATCGGGGTATCCCAGCACAACCCACACATCAGTGGTGTGTGAAAGGTTAGGCCGACATCACCTGACCGAGGTGGGAGTTTGGGGGTGGCAGAGGGATGGACATGGAATGGAGGAGAAAGACGCGCAGGACTGAAAGAGGTGACGATGGAGCTTGAGAGAGGCGAGGACAGGAATAGAAGGGAGGGACTCGCTTATTGGATCATAACGCAGAACGAGGCTGGTGGATATGGACGAGGCAAGGCAGGGGTTGTATACCACTGTTGAAACACATGGTAGCCATGCCAGTGTTGCATGACTTGTCAGGAGGGACCCAGTAATAGTCAGCTATGTGTGTTGGAAACCCTGTTTCTTGTTAGTCTGGCATTGCCAGACAAATTGAAATGTCTGTGCATGTGCATTTTCTGAAGAAAAATGTGTGTGGCTGTGATTGGTCGGTCTGTCTCGTATCAGGCAGAAATCTTTTTGTATAGGAGGGCAGCCAGACCTTATCTGCAGATCAAATGAAACATGAGCTTGCAAGATTCGTTCCCAGGCTAGTTTATTGTAAGGTTTTCAGGCAGGAGATCCCTCCCTGGGTGTGTGGTGATGGCTAGTTTAACCTGTATAGGTTAAACCTGTTTACAGGGGTGACCAACCAACCACAAACCAACCAACCAACAAGTCTGACTCAGGCCAGGTGAGGCCGCCTAATCCAGCCATCATCCACAGACACACCACAACATTATTTTCCCATAAGGGGACACATCCCCCTCCGTCCTTCCTGGAGTGGTATCTCCCGCTTGTACCACAGTAACCAACAATGAATAGATATGTTAATTTTATTTATAACTTAATCAGCTTTTTAATGATTGAAATCAGCTCAATTTAAAACATGATAATATTGAGCCTTTGAGAATTTTCATGTGGTCGATTGTTGTATTTGACTGAGGATTTTATAGCGCAATGATTTGCATCTTTTAAGGTGTTCCGTCATTGCTAAATAATGGACAAGCTTTGAATTGTATTGACCAAACAGAATCAAGTATTTATTGAGGTTCTAAAACCAGAAGTAAAAAAAGATGTGCTTGTGTGAAAAAACCGAAGTGGAACAAGAGGAAGAAGAATTAGTATATTGTTATCCAAGTCCTTGTCAGACACTGCCAGACACTGATCCGAGTTGGCATTATTGAATTGTGATCAATCCCAAAAAATAGCAATAATGAAATGTTCATTCATGTCATACTGTGTGCATAATTTTTTGTCATCAAGTGTGTGGAAGAGCTCTGTTCATGTAGAGTACCAAGTCCAAAGGTTATTCTGTTAATCTTTTTTTTTTTTTACTGAAGACTATATTGTAGGGCAGGACATTGGAGTAGAGTAGTATAGATAATAAACTCATTGTGATTCAAGTAACCTTTATCCATCTAGAGCAGACTTTGAAGAACACCTTTTCTCATCGGCCCATTGACCTCACCCTGTGATGTGCAATGAGTGTAAAACATGATAAGCTTGTTTGCTGTGCTTCAATAAAGAATATGACGACAAACGACAGTTTTCTTAGGGTGAGACCAATTGTGTTTGAGCTGGCGGCTAGAGCGTTCTCCTATCAGTAGTTATTGATCAGTGGGAGGGGGCCTGAGATAATAGTTTGAACTGGATCCTAGTGATGATAGACTGGCATATGGTGGGAGCGCACAGAAATCAATGGCAAACTTGTAATGAATAATTAATAGCATGAGGGGGATTTCTCCGTAAAGTAATGATTGTGCGATGTACTCTGGAAGAGTGAGTGAGTGAGTGAGTGAGTGAGTGTACCTCGGAGGCGTCCCCTTGGACCTCTGGTTCCGAGACGCGCTGACCCATTCTGACCTCGCCTCTTCATACGGATGGTCCATCAACGGCCTCTGGAAGACAACGCAAACCCTACGACGTCAGCATCACCACATGTAGTCGAGCAAACCCACGAACGCTCAGCCGATCAGCACGTGCACAAACGCAAAAAATGCCCAGCCGATCAGCACGTGCCCAAACTCAAAGATTGCTCACCCCGATGAGCATGTGCACAAGCATGGCAGAACCCGCCCCAAGCAGCCACTGTTGGCTTTGTGACTGGTGGTTAGTCTGTGTAGCGGGTTTATTCATAAAGCCCGCTAAAACACTGGAAGAACACCAACACACAGCTGGACTGGATAGTTTGAGGATGTAATACAGAGCACATGTCTCATTTTGGTAGACTGAACTGCAAAGGCCAACCACACTTTTATTTTTCCCAGAAAGTAAATATTTACATATTCTTTTCAATCTCACAATTGAACACAGAAGACAGCTATGTGGTTGTTTATAAAAGCAATAAATAAGTCATAGATCTAGCAGAGTACTTTTATTAGGCGCACCGGATGTGTGTTGTTCAGTCCGTCGCCAGTTACCAGTAAATACTTCTATATCATTGCAATGCTGTGCAAGGGTATCTATAATGCATTGCGGTCTTACTTGGTATTGTTTCAGATATACGTAATGGCTTCAGTACGGTATGTTTAAACACATTAGTCAAGTGCTTAAAAAATTATATAAATCGATATCTATCGATAGATATAGAAATAGATATATATCATTTTTTTATACGCAATATATTATTTGTATTGATATTATAATGTCTTAAGTAAGCTTAAGTACTCCATTGGACATCCAAAATGGGTGAGATGTAGCCTAACCCATCAGCCATTAACATCAGCAGCTCCTTCAATGCATTACAAGGATTATCAGGCAACAAAATCCTGTTTTGAACTAGATTAATGTGCATAGCTGTATCGAATGTACAACCATTGACAACCACTCACAGTGAGCCACTTTGTGTATTGGTTTTTCTTAGTGTTTACAGAGCATATCGATGTTATAACTATTGTCAAATGTATGTCTAACCCAGAGATGACATCATCTCCTGAAGCTTATTAATGTACTATACTGTATATTGTGAAATCTATGTCTCACTCTGGGACACGACATCATCGCCTAAGGGCAGGCATGCTATTGCCTTGTTGAGATTGAATCAGGCAAGAGCTGGGAGTGTCATATTACAAGCAACAAGCACATCAGAATGCTACTACAGGGCTTCAATGAGACTGTATTTTGGATGGGCCAGTTGTAGTGCTAGTAATAGTATGGTTAAATAGGTGACAAAATAGATCATAATTAAAGATCCTCTTTTCTGAATACAATTAACCCTCTTTTATTTGAATGTTAATTAACCACCTGGGCATTTGCCTGAGCAAGTTTTTTTTTTTTTTTTAATGTATTGCGCGTAAATATGGCTTGTTCAACAGAAGTTCAATATCAGATGTATAATAGGTCTAAATCAACCATATTTCTGTATTTTCTACCTCAAATTCAGGGCAACATTACCCCTACATTTTAGGGTGCCTAATAATAATATATTACACATTATCTGCCTCATGAGGGAGTGATCACAATTTGTTGTATAAATATCAGGTGCTGTTATTCTGCGACAGAATGCATCTACCTATTATTTACAGATGGCAAATTTTGAATAGCACATTGCAATTTGCCCTTCTACCATTTGAAGGATACCACATCAAACCACTTGCCATTCTAGACTGCCTCAGTATGTATGCTACTCTCCATCTGTATGCAGTATTACACATAGTATTGACATGGTTACAACCACAGCAGCCTGTCAGCTTTCTCTGTGAGCGGAGCTGGCAGTCTCACTCCTGCCAGGGTTTAACCCCCTTACCCGTACACCACTCTCTCTAAATGCATGCTGAATCCCATTGTTCTCAACACACAATGACGCTACTGTTGATAGCTCCAATCTACCCCGGGCCTCACAGACAGGCCTGTTCTCACTTGGGGCAGCGGTACCCACCAAAACACCAAAGACTAGCCTTCAAGGATGCCTACAGTTAAGACAACTGGCATTGCACGAGATATGCTTTCACATTGGCATGCATATTTGGCAAACACATTAAGGCGTGTAGTATTAGAGCTTCATGCATATTACGTGAGAGGACTTAGATAACATTGTACCGTTGCTAGTTGGTATGTGGCAGAATCAAAACAACAACATGAAAGATATTGCCACATAAGAGCTTGAACGCTTGAACACACTTGCAGAAAATCCTAGTCAAGGTTGTCAGTGTGGTCCATGACACTTTAGGGGTGTAGGGTAATACCCACGTCACTTACGACTACTTTGGTGACTTGGGGACAACCTCAGCTCATATTCCTCGAGCAGAAAAAGGTTGTCATAATTTCAACCATTCCAGGCGTTGCACTACAGCCCCAACGCATGACTTTGCGAGAACATTTTGACAGAGAGCGTTGTCAAGCGTTCCCTTTCATGATCACCACTTTCGGGACACTTCTTGGCGTCGGGAAGAGCGGATTGTTTTGACGCAGTACGGATTACAAACACACCGTTGACTACATATGTGCAGCTTAACCGTAGGGATACCTAGGTTTACACACCGGATCACGCGCGTCATGTTTCAATGGCAGTAAGCGTTTATAGATAACGTGACACGTCGTTGAATCACTGGAAAACAATAGGATTAAATTAATCTGAAAGCCGGTCACGGGAGGGGAAAATCAACGGGGTTATACCGTTACCATCCCGAACACAGCTAACGATACAGGGCTCCTCGCTGAGGCCAACTACACTGTACCGTTAGCTTACCCATAGCTAATGAAGATTATTTACTGTATGTATTGTCATGGCGTCGCAGAGGTTAGTGCACCGAATAACCATTACAATACATAGATTGCGTATTGGGTTTTCCCTTTGACCTCCACCAACCAACCAGCCAGTTCAGGGCAACGTAAACTGCATGTTAATACTTGGATTTTCTCCCATCTGGTTACTCCATACTGAATACAAATACATGTCATTCTCCCCGGTGGCCCACCCAACGGCAAGCGTCATCGTGCCGTTGGGTGGGGGTGTTTGCAGATATAGAACATTTAAAAGCTTGTTAACCTTACCTAAACTGGGGTACTCCCGTCAATCGTTAATGTCAAACAACGGCTAGCGGAAATCATCTCTCACGAACAGCAGTGGGGAACGCTGTCCAATCAGGACACGTACATCGCAGACCGTAAGCCAACAGCAAAACAGCGATGGGACCGCAGCCAGAGAGTACGCCTACTTTTATGTAAATATAAGCATTGTCCAATGATCATTGGACGACAAAGCGTTGCCCGTGATTGGTTGGTCATAGTCCCATTTTAATATATTTTCTATATTTTAGGTAAGAAGGCTAGATGTGATTGACGATATTATATTGAACCTACTCGTGTTATAATATAGAGTATATTTAACTAATCTCCTTAAACCACACATGATTATTGTAAAAATAGAGAAAAGGGCGTATCGGTAAACAAGTCGATGAGGTCACCCCTGGCTCTGGTCTTGTCCCATACTGGTACACCAGTCACTGATGTAAACATTGTATGGAAGAAGGTTCTTGTCTTGAAGTAAAAAAAAAAAAAGTCGAGGCAAACCCGTTTCAAATATGGATACACACACAGAGACATCGATTACCATCTTCCACTCTCCCGCTCCCTTAATGTCTTGCCTATTGTTGTGGTGTTATTTATTTATTTTTTCCCTTTTGTTCGATTGTACTGTCCGTATACCTTTCTTATTTGTAAAGCGTCTGAGTACTTAGAAAAGCGCTATAAAAAACGGATCAATTATTATTACTAATATGGGATGCCAATCAAGTAGATTTAACAATAAAAATGGAAAAAAGACAGATGTTACAAACTTTTCTAGTAGAGCCAGAGTCTTCTTATTTTAATGCACATTGACTAACATTTGCTTGGCGTCAAGACCGTTTTTAACTGATGTAGAACAACCAGACATGGATTAACTGTGGGTCAAAATCAAATCACTTTAGAAGTAAATGTGTTTATTATAATTACAATTTGGGCCCATACCGTCCCCTGGTGGCAGAAGACAATAACACTAAAATGAACCGGTCGGTCTACCATAATCTCGAGGTCAGGTATTCGTACATGCAGTGCAGTGAATAAGCAATTTGTGTCATAGACGAAGAGAAGTAAAGAAAAAAGAGAAAATTGACATTTAAAATACATATTTATTGTGAGAGGTTCCAGGTGGGTATGATTACAGCTCAGCAATGGGCTTGTGTGGCCAGTATGGGTACTTGACCTTGTCCAGCTTGGTCTCTGGGAAAGTATCATTGAGATCCTCGACAGTCATTTGGTCGAAGGGAATCATGTTGGTTAACTTGGCCAGCTGAGGGAAAAAAGCAAGCATATGGACACATTCATACACAGTTGTTATTGTTGTGCATATGACAATAGAACCATCTTGAATCTTGTTTAGCTTTATAAATTGGTGGTCAGGTGACCAGGGTATTGCCATTTTTAGACATGATTGTACATTTCAAGGCCGAATTTATGGGTGCAATTTCCAATCTTACCTGTGCCTCATACTGAGCAATGCGGGCCTTGGATTCTTCAACGTAGGCCAATGCATTCTTGTTCTATTAAGATAGAAATACAAAGCTTATCATTTCAGATGCCCAACTGGGCAACCACAACGAAAACAAGCCATCGCTCAGTCCAAGAACGCTTTACGTCAACTCTTCGGTCGAGATAACGGAACCAAGATGTCCTGTCCATGCATGCAATAGCCAGATATTCGTCGTCACTTTTGTATTCGGATTTCAGAACATTAATCGAAAACTTCGGTAGCCCTTTGAAACTTGCTTTCCAGTGTTAGAATCTGCAAGACCCATAGAGACCAAACTAACTAACTGGTTAAAATAATAATACTATTTACTAAATGTTTTACGGTTCTCCCAAGAATTTTGTTTTCCATGGCGGCAGTCACACTAGTCCGCTCTGGCCAAAGAAATAGGAGGAATATGGCAAGCGGTGGCCTAATGGTTTAAATAATGTGTTATCAATGAACGTATTCAGCAGCTTTTTCAAGGTGTAAATGAGGCCAAGAGCTACCAAAAGGCTCTACCTTCTAATAACAATAATAATAATAATAATAATAAGTAGTAGGTAATTTAATAAACATCAATAGAAAAAGGTAGCTATGTTTTTGTGGCGATCCATTACCCACAATTACAGAAATTAAAAACCCAATTCTGCAGCAGCGGTCTCTGCCAGCTGAGATTTAGGCAGCCCTTTTATAATTGTTTGATCTTTCAGAAATCCTAACAAATATGAGAAGCCTGAAATGATCTATTTCGCTTGACCAATGGCAGGTTTTCATCTGAGCCACTTCACTACAGCTTTTTCAGCTGTAGAACTCCTGACTAGATTAGGGATTTGGGTAAAATCTAGACACTGGCATGAGAGAAGCACTTAATTACCGTATGCCTGAATAGGAAGAAAACAGGTTTGTCATGTACCATCCAATGTTTAAGTTTAGGTACGGCTATTAAACTATCTTTTTAGAAATCGATTATCCAGGGATTAATTTAATAGATTAATAATTTAACCGTTTTGGAAAGGCCATTTAAGATTAAACAGATTCTAGTTAGGGTGGCTTGTCACATGACATCAAGGCCATACATAAAACAAGTACTACAGCTTCTAAAGTGTAGACAGGACCAAAGCCACTGTCCCACAAGGGATGATCATTAGAAGCCCGTCTTTCTGAACTCCTATGTTGGCTTGAAGGGGTGAATCCGGGATCCCCTGCATTGATACAGACAGGCAACATACATTTGGGTTGGACTTACAGACTCTGCTTCCTGTGCATTGATCACACTGGTCTGGGTGTCCGCAGCCTCAGGGATCTGCAGAGCCTTGAACTGTGGGGATGAAGGAAAACATTGTCGTATGATTGAGTAATGAGGTACCAAGAAACATCACAAACACGGTTGAAACAAATATATAAGAGTTAAAAGAAAACCCTGCCCCCAGTTCACCTTCTTCTCAAACTCGTCCACCATGCCGGCCTTGGCCACGTTAGTCTTGTAGTGGCTCCAGTCAATGACGACAGGGGTCGGTGGCAGAGAAGTTAGCCTAGTAGAAGACGCATGAACAATACTGCGAAGTCTGCATTTACTCACTATTTGAGGGATTATCTTTAAATTGAAGTATGACACAGGCAACCCTCCAGTCACAAGACTATTTGTCTTAGTTGGTCGGTGAATCACTTTACTCAAAACGATAATAAAAATACTAACAGCTACTTATTTTATGTAGCTTGTGAAAGAAAAGTGGTCCTCGAAAGTTGCATCGGCACTCACTTGGCAGAGATGGCATCGCTGCGGGTCTTCAGAGCGTTGAACATGCTCCTCTGGTTGGCTGGGATGCGCTCGGCGAACGACACCCAGTCGATGGCTTTGAGGGCTACTCTGCGACCTGCCATTGTGATCTATCGAAACAAGACGGAAATAATTGACATGCAGTTGGTCAATGTAGAATGGCAATCGAGAGGATTACCGTTTCGTTCCCTATGGCATTGACGCAAGGGTCACTCAAACATGTGCAAACATCGTATCAATAACTTTACACATGTTGTGATTGGTTGTAAGTTATTGCCGATCCGGCCGGGGTTATGGGTGTGCGGCATTAAGACTCAATAGCCCACCAGACAGGACAGAATTTCAACCAAATGACAGAACAGTTTGGTAAGAGAGTAACCTTTCTGACAGCTAGGACGGCAACGTAATATAGAGCACTAGCATCCAGGCTAGCTAGCTGGCAGTCTGCAACCAGCCAAGGTCAGAATACATTCTGCCCTTCGTGTCTGACAGTGAATGTGAAATCGAGGAAACCTATACGTTTTACATAGCATACACGTGCAGACATGGATGATCGACAAATAACCCAATTTAAAGACACATTCGCTGAATTGTACTTTAACCAACCGCTGTCTCTTCTAATGTCTTACCTCGAAGCGATAGAGTCTTCTGCGAAAGTGCGCAACTGCGGAAGCCACTTTTCTTCATTCAAAAGGTTAAGGGCGTAAACGAGTTACCGCCCCCCACTGGTGACCGCCATGTATGATAATAACTAGATTAGGCCAGATACTGGGATTTTTTGGTGACTTCTATCGGGGACAGTCATCTATAAATAATAATAATAAAGGTAGAGTAAGCCTGATACTGCCCCCTATGGGTGACCGTCATATATGAATCATAATTATCACGGCAGCCTGAGGCTGCCACCTATGGGTGTCCATCATGTATGGCAGAGTATGCCTGATACTGCCCCCTATGGGTGACCGTCTTGTACGGCAGAGAAAGCCGGATACTGCCCCCTGTTGGTGACCGTGATGTATGAATTATAATAACAACGGTCACGTCAGGGGCGCAGCGTTCCTTTCACTTTACATGCGTAGGGGCGCTTAAGCACAAAGATAAAATAACATAGAAATGGAGAAGGAGATTGAGAAATAACTTTTTTATTTTATTACAATTGTAGCACGTTTAATTAAGAATAATGTCACACTCTTTCTTTGCATATAGGTCAACATACATGTAATCTAGCAATTGAGAATACCTAAATCTTACATATTATAATTAAACGTGTAACAGTTTGTGTAGCTTTAAAGCTAATACCAAAAAATGTATAGATCTATGACAGTATATTTATGTAATGAATTCTAAGATGAGGCGAATAGACCTAGTCTTGTTTGTGCGAATAAACTTGCCCCGTCATCAGCAGTTATAACTATATCGACTCCTGAAGTAAACCTGCTGTGTATTTATTCAATAGGCCTACGTATAATAAAACTAAAAATACAATTCCATAAAAATATACTGTGGCGACTCCTACCCCCTGGGGAGTCTGGGTAATGGGGTTTTCATAATGTTGTTTGGGGAAAAGGGGTTTTATTGTCTTTAGATAACTTGTTTATGTCATTAGGTTAAGTGGGGTTAACGGGTTTGGGGTTCTTTATTGTTTGTGTGTTAATTGTGATGTGTAGTGTGATCGGGACCATTAGTGAGAGTGTTGTGTGTGTTGGTCAGGTGTGCCGTGTTTTCTGTTGTGTGTTTGAATAAAGGCAGCTCTCGGGGTCGTGCGGTGTATTGAGGCACGAGAGTTGCGCCGCCATTTAAACCTGGGCTCCCGTCTCGTCCTTCCCGCGCTGCTCGCCACAATACCATCTTGAGAAGATACAGGACAAATGTAGGCCTAAAATTTAAATTTCTCAGGGAAACCCTTAATAACATTAAGAATGAAAAAATAGGACTAGCCTATGTCTTGACGCTCTAATGTAAAGTAGCCTGTACGTCCACACCAGGAGCGACCATAGCGTCAAAGACGCTTTGGTCGCTCACAAAGTTTCGCTGCAAATTTTTCTGTTCGCTTTGGTCGCTCAAGTCGCTCGACGTACAATTCAATTATGCAGACGCATTTAAAGGAGCCGTATGCGAAAAATCCTAAAATGTAGGCTAATTACAACCGAGAACAAAAAACCCTGCGTGCTGTAGTAGTTAAAATATGTTTCACTGATCTGGATCTGCAAATCATGATCTGCACTCATTCGTCGCATTCAAAACAAATAGACATTAGCGCACATGGCTAATTTGCATAGGCCTACGTGCACAGGACTGGTTGGCTCCGCAAGGCAAATAATGGAACATATCTATCTATCTAGGCCTTTCTGTCTATCTATCTATCAACGCGTGTCTAGTTTTAATGTGTATTGTGTGTATGTCCAGTCAGACTTGTTCTGTGTGGTCTTGTAGGCTACTGTCCTGTGTGGGACGAACCACCTAAATGGATTCCCGACGATTTGTGTCGTTTGGTATTAATAAAGACTTGACTATCTATCTAGACTATTTAATTAAAAATTATTCACCTCAGGCTCCGTGAATAGTGGGGAATAGAGGGATAAATGACAAGGGATATATCTCTTGTCTTTTATCCCTCTGTTCCCCACTATTCACGGAGCCTGAGGTGTGAGCCTCGTCTTGTCGATTAGTTTGTTTATGTGACGATTTCAAAAACTTTTTTGGTTTTGTTTAAAGCATGCTACACGCGATTGGTTGGTTAGATTGGTGGCATGTAGAGCAAATTATAATGATTCCCGCTTAAATACGAACGTTCTAGATGTAGCCTATAAATACTCCCGCTTATCATCACTTGATATCCAAACCACTATGGCGTTTCGATCTCTGAACTGAAAAAGGGTGGGTTCGTACAACACCGGGTGCCCAGTTACAGCCGCGATTAATACTTCAGCCGACATTTTGTTCAGTGAGTGAATAAAGGTAGGTAGGAACCAAAGTGCCTGCCGATGTTCCCTGGGATCCACGCAAGCGAAGAGCGTCTACATTCCGATTGGCTGTCAGTGTTTGGTCGCTGAAGCGAATAATAGTCATTTGCATAAAGTTAAAAAGTTTTCAACTTCTTTTTGACGCTCTGGTCGCTCAACTTTGGCCGCTGGTAGCGTTGGTCGCTTTGGTCGCTTTGGTCGCTCTTGCCCATAGAAAGTGAATGACTTCCGGCGATTTGGTCGCTCAATTCGCTTCTGGTGTAGTAATAACTGTAGTAATAACCTGAGACTCTGTCCATGCAAGTGAACGGAGCGTTCCCTCTTCGTCATAACTATCAAACCAAACATCCTTCACATTCACCGAGCGAACATTATGAAAGTAAAATGCACATTTCTCGCTAAAAATGTTTCCATAAAAGCATTTAATGGCGTAACTATGTTACTATTTCCACCCAGAATAAAGAAAGTTGCCGGCCGTGGCTGCCATGGACATGGCTGCGCTGGAGTCCGAGGTAGGAAACCCAAACGCCGCCGTGTTTGGGTGATAGAGTTTAGATCGGGTTAGATTAAATAATCTCGGATATAAATAACAATAATCGGGTTAAATAACTTCACATGGTGTATCTGGTGTGTTTCCAGCATTCGTAGTGTTGATCAGCAGATATATAGTCCGCCAAGACGTTGAGGTTGCTTAGTAACCAGAGACTGTCCATGCAAGTGAACGGAGCGTTCCCTCTTCGTCATAACTATCAAACCAACCATCCTTCACATTCACCGAGCGAACATTATGAAAGTAAAATGCACATTTCTCGCTAAAAATGTTTCCATAAAAGCATTTAATGGCGTAACTATGTTACTATTTCCACACAGAATAAAGAAAGATGTCGGCCGTAGGCTTCTGTCCAAGCTCACTACTCTCTGCCAGTGACGTCGGGTCAAGCTCAACGCTGTTTGGCTATTGCGGCGCGTATGAGCTGGTAGACTGATGTATCCAGCACAAATCTAGGTGGACAGGCCCACTTGTCAGAAGAGGCAGATTTCCAAAAAAAGGCTTGTAACGGCTAATCACACTCCCACCTGGTGGTATAATAAGTCACCTTTGAACATTCACTTATTGTCATTCGTTTAAACCAATCAGAAAGAGCCGTCCGTAACACAGGTGAAATTCCGCTAAAATTGAATATGCTCCCCGGCCGAAGCTGAACAGCCCTTGATGCTGTGTGAACGCTGATACGATGGTTGGAAACAAATCTGTAAAATTGAACTGTTTTTAAGCTTGCTCGATTCGTGTTGCATTGTTTATTCATCCCATGTGCAGTTTGTGTATCTTTCATCAGTATAGCTTTAGCTGGCATAGCCCTGTGTGGCTGGTCGATGTGGTGTGTGAACAGACAGTGGGAGGTTGGCTTAGGGAAAGTCATTTTGTGTGGTATCCACTAGCAGTATTATTGATGTTTCAGCCCTCTCTGCCAAGTCTATATTGGACATATTATAGAATAAAAGCCATTGGGCAGCTGTGGTGGCAACACTTTACCTCTTTCTGAGTCAGCATGTCTGTGTTCATCATCTTCACTTGCATGGGCACCAGGGTGAGAGGTTCAAAGGTCAGGCTGCCCCTGTTCATGTAGTTGTACTGGAGACACATATTGACAAGGCAAAAGACTTGAGCATGCTCCTTTTTTCCCCCATTGAGCCTAACTATAGGACTATAGTTATTGATGAAGGTATTCTAAACTTATGAAATGGCAGAAGGAAAGAAAAGCATACAATTGCTACATTCAAATATGAAACTTTTCATATATTGAAGCAATTATGCTCAACACAAGCAAGAGGTCGGTGGAGGACACATCAGATAAGTTATAATATATAATACAAATATGTTAAAAATAGAATGTGCCACACATTATATCCCAGATACAAAGGCTTATATTCCCTTCTGGGTTAGAGGTTTTACCTTGGGTTTGGATGGCACGACCAGCACCACATTTTCAATTCTGATGCCGAAAGATCCATCTTCATAGTAGCCAGGTTCTGGTGATGAAAAGGATAAGTGGGTGCAGAATGTGAGTAGGGGATGATGTCAAACATAATCACACCAAAACAAGTTCAGTTGGCTAGCCTGGACAGCAGAACTTCACCGGGCCTGAATCCTATTCCTCTGACTAAACCAGCGAAGGGGTAAAAACTGTCAACCGTATTAAGTACTTGTGCCAAAGAAGTGCCAACTAGTTTGTAGCGTGTAGTAACGAGGCCAAGGATTTAAAATCCTCTTAGCTATCAGAAGACGACATCAGATTAGCATTGCTATATAATATGACAACATAGTGTACCAACATTAGCAGTACTATCTTATCGTTTAACAGCTGCTTTCAACCCGTAGCGACAACAATTTCTGATGCATGTCATTAAGGAGCAGGTCAGCTGGTTTAAACATCTTGCTCCAGGATGAGTTATGGCTTGGCTGTGAATCAAAGAATTTTCATTGCTCTGTGTCTTCCTTCAAATTGCATTAATCTGGTTGGTTAAGCGATGACAACTGGTTTCAATTGATTTTCGGTGGAACCGCATTCTCTCCTAGTTCCTCATTATCAGACACTCCTTCGCCCAAGTTCTGTTTTTCTAAACATTTTTCGTAAAGGTGTTGGAACGGTCTCGATGCCAGACCGATCGGAAACTGAACTCAAGAGCCAACGGATGCGTCACGAGGCCTAACACCTATCCGGTGCTCCCACTGTCCCTCTTCCCTGTCCCTAACCATACCATCCTGGTGGCTTAAAGAACCATTAACGAACCATTAAAAAAACAATAAAGATCCAACAAAGAACCAATAAAGAACTATTAAAGATCCAACATAGAACCATTAAAAGAACCAACAAAGAACCATTAAAGAACCATTAAAGAACAATTAAGGAACAATCTAAGGACCAATAAAGAACCACAAAAGATCCAACAAAGAACCATTAAAAGAACCAACAAACAACCAACAAAGAACCAACAAAGAACCAGTAAAGAACTTCGACGGGCCTGAATCCTATTCCTCTGATTATACCAGCAAAGTGGTAGAAACCGTCAACCGTATTAAGTACTTGTGTCAAAGAAGTGCCAACTAGTTTGTAGCGTGTAGTAACGAGGCCAAGAATTTAAAATCCTCTTAGCTATCAGAAGACGACATCAGATTAGCATTGCTATATAATATGACAACATAGTGCACCAACATTAGCAGTACTATCTTATCGTTTAACAGCTGCTTTCAACCCGTAGCGACAACGATTTCTGATGCATGTCATTAAGGAGCAGGTCAGCTGGTTTAAACATCTTGCTCGAGGATGAGTTAGGGCTTGGCTGGGAATCAAAGAATTTCCATTGTTCTGGTCTTCCTTCAAATTGCATTAATCTGGTTGGTTAAGCGATGACAACTGGTTTCAATTGATATTCGGTGGAACCGTATTCTCTCCTAGTTCCTCATTATCGGACACTCCTTCGCCCAAGTTCTGTTTTTCTAAACATTTTTCGCAAAGGTGTTGGAACGGTCTCGATGCCAGACTGATTGGAAACTGAACTCAAGAGCCAACGGATGCGTCACGAGGCCAAACACCTATCCGGTGCTCAATGCTCACCACTGTCCCTCTTCCCCGTCCCTAATCATACCATCCTAGTGGCTTAAAGAACCATTAAAGAACCAATAAAGAACCAATAAAGAGGCTTGTAACGGCTAATCACACTCCCACCTGGTGGTATAATATGTCACCTTTGAACATTCACTTATTGTCATTCGTTCAAGCCAATCAGAAAGAGCCGTCCGTAACACAGGTGAAATTCCGCTAAAATTGAATATGCTCCCCGGCCGAAGCTGAACAGCCCGTGATGCTGTGTGAACGCTGATACGATGGTTGGAAACAAATCTGTAAAATTGAACTGTTTTTAAGCTTGCTCGATTCGTGTTGCATTGTTTATTCATCCCATGTGCAGTTTGTGTATCTTTCATCAGTATAGCTTTAGCTGGCATAGCCCTGTGTGGCTGGTCGATGTGGTGTGTGTGAACAGACAGTGGGGGGTTGGCTTAGGGAAAGTCATTTTGTGTGGTATCCACTAGCAGTATTATTGATGTTTCAGCCCTCTCTGCCAAGTCTATATTGGACATATTATAGAATAAAAGCCATTGGGCAGCTGTGGTGGCAACACTTTACCTCTTTCTGAGTCAGCATGTCTGTGTTCATCATCTTCACTTGCATGGGCACCAGGGTGAGAGGTTCAAAGGTCAGGCTGCCCCTGTTCATGTAGTTGTACTGGAGACACATATTGACAAGGCAAAAGACTTGAGCATGCTCCTTTTTTCCCCCATTGAGCCTAACTATAGGACTATAGTTATTGATGAAGGTATTCTAAACTTATGAAATGGCAGAAGGAAAGAAAAGCATACAATTGCTACATTCAAATATGAAACTTCATATATTGAAGCAATTATGCTCAACACAAGCAAGAGGTCGGTGGAGGACACATCAGATAAGTTATAATATATAATACAAATATGTTAAAAATAGAATGTGCCACACATTATATCCCAGATACAAAGGCTTATATTCCCTTCTGGGTTAGAGGTTTTACCTTGGGTTCGGATGGCACGACCAGCACCACATTTTCAATTCTGATGCCGAAAGATCCATCTTCATAGTAGCCAGGTTCTGGTGATGAAAAGGATAAGTGGGTGCAGAATGTGAGTAGGGGATGATGTCAAACATAATCACACCAAAACAAGTTCAGTTGGCTAGCCTGGACAGCAGAACTTCACCGGGCCTGAATCCTATTCCTCTGACTAAACCAGCGAAGGGGTAAAAACTGTCAACCGTATTAAGTACTTGTGCCAAAGAAGTGCCAACTAGTTTGTAGCGTGTAGTAACGAGGCCAAGGATTTAAAATCCTCTTAGCTATCAGAAGACGACATCAGATTAGCATTGCTATATAATATGACAACATAGTGTACCAACATTAGCAGTACTATCTTATCGTTTAACAGCTGCTTTCAACCCGTAGCGACAACAATTTCTGATGCATGTCATTAAGGAGCAGGTCAGCTGGTTTAAACATCTTGCTCCAGGATGAGTTATGGCTTGGCTGTGAATCAAAGAATTTTCATTGCTCTGTGTCTTCCTTCAAATTGCATTAATCTGGTTGGTTAAGCGATGACAACTGGTTTCAATTGATTTTCGGTGGAACCGCATTCTCTCCTAGTTCCTCATTATCAGACACTCCTTCGCCCAAGTTCTGTTTTTCTAAACATTTTTCGTAAAGGTGTTGGAACGGTCTCGATGCCAGACCGATCGGAAACTGAACTCAAGAGCCAACGGATGCGTCGTGAGGCCTAACACCTATCCGGTGCTCCCACTGTCCCTCTTCCCTGTCCCTAACCATACCATCCTGGTGGCTTAAAGAACCATTAACGAACCATTAAAAAAAGAATAAAGATCCAACAAAGAACCAATAAAGAACTATTAAAGATCCAACATAGAACCATTAAAAGAACCAACAAAGAACCATTAAAGAACCATTAAAGAACAATTAAGGAACCATCAAAGGACCAATAAAGAACCACAAAAGATCCAACAAAGAACCATTAAAAGAACCAACAAACAACCAACAAAGAACCAACAAAGAACCAGTAAAGAACTTCGACGGGCCTGAATCCTATTCCTCTGATTATACCAGCAAAGTGGTAGAAACCGTCAACCGTATTAAGTACTTGTGTCAAAGAAGTGCCAACTAGTTTGTAGCGTGTAGTAACGAGGCCAAGAATTTAAAATCCTCTTAGCTATCAGAAGACGACATCAGATTAGCATTGCTATATAATATGACAACATAGTGCACCAACATTAGCAGTACTATCTTATCGTTTAACAGCTGCTTTCAACCCGTAGCGACAACGATTTCTGATGCATGTCATTAAGGAGCAGGTCAGCTGGTTTAAACATCTTGCTCAAGGATGAGTTAGGGCTTGGCTGGGAATCAAAGAATTTCCATTGTTCTGGTCTTCCTTTAGATTGCATTAATCTGGTTGGTTAAGCGATGACAACTGGTTTCAATTGATATTCGGTGGAACCGTATTCTCTCCTAGTTCCTCATTATCGGACACTCCTTCGCCCAAGTTCTGTTTTTCTAAACATTTTTCGTAAAGGTGTTGGAACGGTCTTGATGCCAGACCGATTGGAAACTGAACTCAAGAGCCAACGGATGCGTCACGAGGCCAAACACCTATCCGGTGCTCAATGCTCACCACTGTCCTTCTGAGGCCTCTCCTATATAATGAATATACATCTATGTATATTTTGAGAAACACTCCAATCCAAAGTGCATGGGTTTACATTTCGTTATTTTTATTTATTTATTTATTTTCAATTTTTGAGGAGGTCTGCTTAATATAATATTGACATATATATAACTAGAGGGTGCACTGTACCATCTGCGCTCACCCCTTCTAAAGTCTCTCTCTCTCTCTCTCTCTCTCTCTCTCTCTCTCTCTCTCTCTCTCTCTCTCTCGTTTCGTGGAGCACGTTAATTGTCTGAGAAACGCGCGTTCTGTGCGTCGTTTCAGTTTTTGAGGAGGTCTGCTTAAAAAAATCAGAAATATTGACATATATATAACTAGAGGGTGCACTGTACTTTCTGCGCACACTCTCTCTCGTCTGAAAAACTCTCCCATTCAAACTGCATGATGACCGAATACCGAATGTGGCTTTTGCTGTTTTTCATTAATTTTGCTTTTATTTTTCACCATTGCATAAATCAAACCATTAAATGCCCTTTATAAACTTTTTTGTCTTGCTTTTCAGTAAAAGAAATCAATTACAAATTTGATACAAAATATTTATTTAATACTGAAGTTTTCTAACATTCCAGCAGACCTTATAGCAAGAATGTAAGAACAATGTACCTTTGAATGAATGAGTAAAACATATTTTATTTGTATTTTTTTTATCAAAAATTAAATTGTTCGGTGTATTTTGTTCGGCCTTTTTACTCCATTTTCGGGGGCCGAATATTCGGTGCATCCCTAGTTTACATTTCGTTCTGTGTAGCACGGAAATATCAGAGAAAGGCTCCCATTCAGAATCCATTTGTTTACATTTAGTTCTGTGTAGCACGAAAAAAGTCGGATAATCGTACTCTGGGACACGATTCAATAGATTAACGTTCGGGTGCATGAGCACGAAATCGTGCGATACCGGGTTGGTCCTAGAATAATTCATTTGTATTCCGTTTTAGGCTATCTCACTAATGGTCACTTAAATGTTTTTAAGCTCACCATGTCCAGTATTCAGAATTCAAAACATTTATTCACAAATAGGCTATGTTCTATTTTTTTGGCAAGCGGAGCCTGCCAGTCCTGTGCGAGTTTGTAAATTAGCCATGTGCGCCAAACAGAAGATAGACGCAATGTAAATAACTGATTGTTGTGCATTGTTGTGCATTGGTAGCCTACTGCATGGTTGGTTGTGGTCTTAGTGAAACAGTCTAACCTTGGAGTTGGAGAAGTTGGAGTGATTGTGCGAGGGAGAGAGCGCACCTGCCGCGGTGATGTTTGGCTTGTTGTGGGCTTTGTGTATGTGTTCAATGATGTATCTGTCTGATCGTTTTAGCTGTAGATGGATGGTTAAATAATTTCACAAGATCGGTCATACTGCAGCCTCTCATTTGCAAGTAGACTGATTGTGTGCCTGTTTCAGATATGCTATATACCTGGCATTTATTCAGTTCATTGTTCTTCTGAGTGCGCCAGAATGGTGCCAATTATTGTCGTGTTTGAATTGTAATGCACAACTTTGCCTCTCACTGTTATAAAATAACGAGCATCCCAAAAACTTTAGCCAATGCAGGCTCCTAGGTCACTAGCAGCCCCTGGAAGCTAGTCTGGTATCGCCCGACCTATTGCAAACTGTTATTAGTCTGGAACCTCTGTGTTAATTTTAGATCTCCAAAGGTCGTCACCGACGAGGAAAACCCAAAAGGCCTCTGCACATACCGACAACATGGTGTCGGTTTAAAAGAGCTGTGATTGTGTGCCATCAACTTAGTGATTATGAGTTGCCATAAGCATAGCTCTCCATTCTTTTAATACTGCCTCGATAGCGGAATGAACAGCCCGGCAGCCATCTTTGCTGTCGTTGAAAATGCCTACGGCGCTCCTCGGCACTCTGTCATCGTATTTACACCGCCTCCCATTAGATCCACTATTGTGATTGGTCGGTCTAGCTTGTACCGGGCAGAAGTATTTCCGTACGGAAGGGGAGCCGACGGCAAGACAATAGCCCAAGCCCCCAGGAACAGTGCATACTTCCGCAATCCACCAGTGCTCAGGTATTGGTACTGGTATTGCAGCTGTTTAAGCAGGCTGTGGACAGGTCCCTTTATTCAAGGGGCCCAGAAGTAGATATCTCTGTTCACTCAATACAAGTGGGGAACAGGAATGTGTCTCCGCAAAAAATGACTGGATATCAATCGAAGGCTCATAATTATCTTTATGCCATGTAGTACATTTTTTTTAGTTTTCTCTTTTCAAAATGCCACCTCAAGCGTTTTTTAGCCGTTTTATGTTATTATTTTTTGCTGGGGAAGGAGGGGTGGGCAGCTGAAAGGAGTCATAGACTAGTGAAACAAATGTTGTTCGGCCCGGCATTCGAGAGGGCCTAGCGCACGGCTCCGTTAACTGCTCGTGACCGAGGTTTTTCCTTTTACTTAACATGAATGACTTTTATGGTTTTTAGGCGCTGTGGTGACTTTTTATCACCCAAAGGGTTTTAGTAATGAAGGAATTTTTAGACTGGTTCAGCTGCTGCTTTATGATTCTCACGTTCCTCTGCTTGCGATCATTGCGATTCAGCATTTATTGATCCATTTATTCAAGGATCCAAAGACAAAGAACGGGTGCAGTAAGGTATCTTTTTTATTATATTGTTAATAGCCTTATAAACATTTCAACACTATGCCTTGGCTAGGCTCCCATGATGCGGAAGCATATCTCTCCTTGATGTTGCCCTGCGCCATTGAGCAGTTTACATAGGAATGAATGGGCGCCATTTTGGAATCTGGTGTCCATTCTATAATATGTCCATGCAGTAGCCCCAGGCCTCAGGTCTCTTTTCAGTTGTTAGGGTAACAACAGATAAGAATGTCGGAATTCCCCTAGAATGTCGGAATTTAATGTCTGCCCTTGCTGTAACATCTCGCTCCAGTTTACTGGTTTAACAACAAATGACCATCAGCAGATCTTCGAAACCCATAGCAAACCTGAGGACGTAGCTTAAATCAAGTTAGATAATGAACTAATGATGAACCAAATTTTCATTCAGCGCTTCAAAAGAGTATAAATGTCATCGTAGATGTTTTATATATATATATAGTCAGTGTGGTTTGAAAAACAACAACCGGTGAACCAAACTCCAATCAATATCACTCACGTGTTTAACCTGCTTTTCAGGTTAAACACGTGAGTGCAAGTTTGGTGCAGTTGAGACAGTTGACATGGAGATGAAAGGTTATTTCTCACGAAACGAGGTGGAAAGGTCAGTATAGTATGGGTCGGCTTAGCTCAGGAGGTAGAGCAGTTGTATTTAACCGAAAGGTTGCTAGTTCGATCCCCAGCTCCTCCTAGCTGAGTGTTGATGTGTGCCTGAGCAAGACATTTAAACCTAACTGCTCCTGACGAGCTGGCTGTCGCCTTGCATGGTTGACTCTGCCGTCAATGTGTGTATTAACTGATGTAAGTCGCTATGGATAAAAGCGTCTTCTAAAGGCCGTAATTGTAATTGTATAGCTTACCGGTTACCTAACACATGACTTGCAATAAAATTGTGTTATAATATATGTATTATATTATGTGTTATAATTAGTGATGTCAGTTTAACGTGTTATTAACGGCGTTAACGCAAAACCAATTTTAAGGGGGTTAATTTTTTTAAGTGACATTCCGTGTATTGTATGTGTTTTATTAAAACACATCCAATACCACGGAATGCCCAGCTGGCAAAAATTCGCAACCAAAAACAGTGGTTACCACCGATATATTACTCATAGACTACTGTTAGATTTAAACAGCAAAGATGGAGACACGTTAGAAGTCAACAACAACATAATTCATTGCAGCAATTAAAAATTCCAAAATTACATGCGCAGTTAAAATGTTCAGATCAATCGCCACGTCACAAGGCATATAATAAAATCAAATGATTCCATTGCTCTTGTGTGGGAGGTCTTGGTTGCGACGTTGACGGTTTGTTGAGGCTGTTGAGTGATTGAGAGGTTGCGGGCGCACAGCTCAGGCTGTCGGACGGTGCTGCAAGGAACTATTATAAACGCAATATTGTTATCCCAAAGTAATCAGCCCGACAGCCCCGAAACGTTAACGGCCCACCCTGAATTCTCCCGACTATCCCAATTAACACACTGCCACCGTGTGTGTGTGTTTGTGTGTAGGCGTTGTTTGATAGCCTGGTAATGTGTATAGGCCTACGTATGGTAGGAATATTCATACTGGTTTAAATAATAAATGTTATAGTATTTCCCATCTTTGCTGAGCAAGAGTTTTGTTCCAAAGTTCAGTGATTGAAACAAATAAAAGCCTGGGCTATTGAAGGTTTACGGTAGGCCTACCACTGTCACGCACCTACCCGATGTCAAGTGGACCGGGTTGAATTCACTGCGGGTCTCTCTCTCTTATATCCCTCTTACCAAATATATTTTATTACTGTCCTTCTCATCACTCTCTGATCTCACAAAAAGGCTAGCAGCACGAAATCACGGGATATTTAGAATAGAAAATGTGTGATTAATCGCGAGTTAACTATGACATCAATGCAATTAATCGCGATTAAATATTTTTATCGCTTGACAGCACTAGTTATAATATATAATTTGAGTCTACTGCAAAAGAGAGACTACTGCAAAAGAGTGTGCTAATATTAACAATTAAACTATCTTTTTTGTTTATATCATTCTTCACGTAGGCCTAAGTGTTACCTAGACAGATTAATAGTTATACATGTTATTATCTATCAGGCATTGAACTCATATTTTATCTTTCCAGACGCATTTGTGTTTCAGATGCAAACCCATCATAGGAGGCCTAATTTGAAGAGAACATTCAAGACGCTCCTCCTACTCTGTCTGATAAAGACTTCACTCATCTACCTGCTTACTGGAAACAACATCAAATTGCCAGAGATATTATCGAAAGATCTGATGTACAGCAGATACTTAGATGGCTCCAACCAGATTCATAAGCCATCCCTTTATTCGGTGGATCCAAGAACCACCTAGCTTTTCCAAGGAACTACCATTTCATCCTGGATGACAGAGAAGTGTGTAGGTCCAACACTCCTTTCCTGGTTCTGGTGGTTTCCGTGGCCCCCGGGAACAGCTAGCTTGGGATGCTATTCGGAAAACGTGGGGCACCGAGACCCTTGTTCAGGGGGAGCTGATCCAGACTGTCTTCCTCCTGGGTTTCCCCAGTGGAGGAAACATCACAGAGCTGCAGGAGCACGTCAGCATGGAGAACCTTCAGTACCACGACCTGATCCAGAGCGACTTCACAGACAGCTACAACAATCTGACTATAAAGACCATGGTGATTATGGACTGGCTGGCCACGCGGTGCTCACTGTTGTCTCCATCGTGTCCTCTTGAGGTGGAGACGCTGGTGTCTCCAACATGTCCTCTTGAGGAGGAGACGCTGGTGTCTCCTCCTCAAGTCCACTTAAAAAAAAGCATTTTCATAGTGCTCGAGGAAGAACTTGAAAGTACACTCAATTACTACTTTAAGTATTCGCAATACTTTTTCTAAGGACTTATATTAATGCATAGTCTATTGTATGTAGTACACTACAGTATACGTGTAATACACTATAGTATACTACTTTTTCACCTGGGCGTGATTGGCACAGTGAAGCGTTAGTACGGCCCTGCGCCCCGCCTCCCTCCTTGACAGGTTAACACGTCACATATAGGTCCACCTCCCGTGGCAGGTAGGGCCAGCAATGGGAAAGCGCGTTGAGTGCAATAGAGACGATTTGTAGACTTACCTGAGAGATGAAGGACTCTCCGGGGGCGATGAAGTTGGCAGGGTAAGTAACGCGAACATATTACTACCGTTTCACTCGCAATAAAAAAAACTGGGATATTGTCACCTATATGCAAAGTCACCCGTTATTTTAATTAACTAGTTTACGCCATTGGCGATTATGAATTTCATACAAGCATTTCTGCAACGGTTACCTTTCAACTTAGATAATTTTCTATGGAAAACGGATTATAAAAATGAAGTAGGTCGATCCTATGTAAAAAATAAATATAAAGGCTGTTTTCTTCATTTTACCGGGATGTTATGAGTAGACACATAAAACCACCCTGTCTCGTTGAAAGGTCATTATGGGTTTCGTGTGGCTTGTAAAATGACCCATCCCGCTGGTATACCTTACCACCTTACCTTACCTCCTTACAACTAGGCTACAACTGAGTAATGTCCGCGCTCTCGCATTTAATTGACGCGTCAATTAGGCAGTAGGGCCGAGCTCTTCGAGTGGCCAACGACGTGCGTCGCGACCTAGGTCGCATTGGTCGCGACGTAGGTCTATGGAAAGCCAAGAAGGCCACAATCCGGACCTAGATTGGCGCGGTAAAAGTGCAAAACCGTACGGAATCCGTACGGAATTCTTGCCAAACCGTACGGTTTTGCACTTTTACCGCGCCAATCTAGGTCCGGATTGTGGCCTTCTTGGCTTTCCATATGCCAGAGCCAGTGGCAGCCAGCGCGGCCGGCAAGTGGCAGCCAGCGCGGCCGGCAAGTGGCAGCCAGCGCGGCCAGTGGCAGCCAGCGCGGCCAGTGGCAGCCAGCGCGGCCAGTGGCAGCCAGCGCGGCCAGTGGCAGCCAGCGCGGCCAGTGGCAGCCAGCGCGGCCAGTGGCAGCCAGCGCGGCCAGTGGCAGCCAGCGCGGACAGTGGCAGCCAGCGCGGCTGGCCTGTCGTCGCAGCTAGCCAGCCGATACCAGCCAGGCGTTGCTGCCCGTCATTACGTCGTATGATTATCATACCATCGTACTAAATCATACAAAAATGTTCAAATGAAAGAGACCGATTACGATTACGAGTTTGAGTAAAATGGTAAATATATACCTGATCGTGATGAGTATCGAACAGCCATTGTGATGATTATGTTGGTCAAAATAACCTGCTGAGTACATCACATGTACATTATAAGTATAGCTAACTCCTACCCTAGCTTAATGAGCACATCACATGGCAGTCAACTTACAATATAGTCAACTTTTAACACATAACACATACATGAGAATATAGTCAGGTCAAGGCCGGAGCCGAAGGCCGCATTTCCCAGGCTGGCAGCATCTTCAAGAACGGGAGAGCCGCACACAGGAGACACTTTGAAGCTCTCCCCCGTTATCTGC
The DNA here is from genome assembly GCF_902167405.1 of Gadus morhua. Classification (NCBI taxonomy): domain Eukaryota; kingdom Metazoa; phylum Chordata; class Actinopteri; order Gadiformes; family Gadidae; genus Gadus; species Gadus morhua. Next base: position 24,245,564 of record NC_044050.1, on the reverse strand, counting down.
CCATACCAAGGGCCTGAGAGACACGAGGAGCTCTCCCCCGTTAGGAGGCATACACAGCAGGGCCTGGGAGCCAAGGTCAAGTAAAACACACAGAACCACACACATCTCAAACGCACACACCTCATCAGGAGGAAGATACAGTATAAGACTGTATCACACAGAGACTCTTCACCCTTCTTCTGAAGCAGACCTTCCACGGAGGCGAAGCTCCCGACGAACCATCAGCGCTGATTAGGGACTTAGACATATTCGATTTCTCACGCTTATGACTCTGTATAACCGTTGCCACTTTACTTAATAAATCCAAGGTCCTCGTGCCGACAGACTTTATTACCTCTCCGTCTCATTTCATCTGGTCCAGTAACTAGACAGACCGTTTTTCCCTTCAATTACCAACCTAGGGCCACTACCACTTGTACCACTGTGCCATTGACGTTTTGTCGTTGTACTTTTATTAAACTATATAACTCTATAACGAAGAACTTTGTACCTATGCTTTATCAGGCTTAATGATATTTAACAAAACAAATAGGCTATGTATAATTTCGAAAATACATTATTTCAATATGCCCCAAATTACAACTAATATATCACTCTATAACGAAGTGCTTTGTGCATAATATACCTTATTAGGCTTAATGACATTTAACAAAACAAATATATAGGCTATATATAAGATATAAAATTCATTATTTGAGTGATAGACTGATAGCCCAACGATTTTATCATTTTAAACTGTACTTCAATATAGAAATATTAAAACAATATTAGCAATAAAGAGCTGTAGGTAGCTTTCGCCCTTTCTGGTACTTCAACTGTCGCAAAAAAACCCGTTAATAACATGCAAATTAACTGATTAAGGACCGCCCATAGACTTTGAGCGACCGAGCCAGCCAGCGACCAAAACGGCAGCCAGACGAGAAAACGGCAGCCAGACGTGCGACCAACACAGCGACCAAAGCGACCTACGTCGCGACCAATGCGACCTACGTCGCGACCAATACGACCTAGGTCGCGACGCACGTCGTTGGCCACTCAGAGAGCTCGGCCCTGCTCCAATTAGGACTGAATGACTTGAAAATGACTTTGAATCCCTATCCTGTCCCGTCTTCGGTCGCATTGTTTTCATACATTCCTCTATGCTGTTGTCCATTTTCCATGCTGTCGATTCGGATATAATCAATATATTGTGTAGGAGCGGTCAGTAAATCAACACGCATTCATCCTTTCGTAGTGTCACAATGCGATCTTTTATTGCGTAACCCGCAACAGCAAATAAATTACCTCACCTGAAACAGAAAACTCGCTTAATCTCGTAATGTGGTTGAAAATCGTGTGCCCCTCCGCTCTCTAGCCAAAAACACCTGTGCTCAGGTGACGTCTACATATAGAGTTACCACCCCCTGACATCATCATTGCATCATCATCATCATAATCATTTCACGTCAACATGATCAATAGTATTTCATTATAAGTTACTCACATATAAAATAAATATGATAAATATAACATAGGTAAAACACATATCAGTGTAATGGCTTCAACATATTGTGTGTAATCATGCAGTCTCCTGTAGTGCTTTTATAACAATCAAAAATATTGTTAGCTTAAGTTTTACTATAACAATCAATAAGTGAAACCTAGACAGGGTAATTGTAGGCCTTATACATATCTGTCCATCAGGCACTAACTTGAATACATTGTCTTTCTCCCATATGCAGTGCAGTGATGAAGATTCACACCCATCAAAGGCCACCTATTTTAAGGTCAACATTCAAGGGGCTCCTCTTACTTTCTGTGATACTGATTTCAATCAGCTACCTGTCTGTAAACAAAGACCATTTGTCAGATTATCTGCAGAGCAACACGTCTTTGAAACAAACAAAACCGATTTATAGAGCCCCTCTTCCTCTGGAGCTTCCAAATCGAACCTTCCTCCAGCACCACCTAGCTTTTCCGAGGAACTACCATTTCATCCTGGATGACACAGACGTGTGTAGGTCCAACACTCCTTTCCTGGTTCTCGTTGTTCCGGTGGCCCCCAGCAACAGGAAAGCTCGGGATGCTATTCGGAAAACGTGGGGCACTGAGACCCTTGTTCAGGGAGAGCTGATCCAGACTGTCTTCCTCCTGGGTCTCCCCAGTAGAGGAAACCATCACAGAGCAGCAGGAGCACGTCAGCATGGAGAACCTTCAGTACCACGACCTGATCCAGAGCGACTTCACAGACAGTTACAACAATCTGACTATAAAGACCATGGTGATTATGGACTGGCTGGCCACGCGGTGCCCAAAGGTGTCCTATGCCATGAAGATTGACTCAGATATGTTCCTTAATGTGGAGAATCTGGTGAGTATGCTAAAGTCACCAGGCATCCCCAAGGAGTTATACCTGACAGGAATGCTGATGTGGAATAGGCCAGTTGTTCGCGATCGTTCCTCTAAATGGTATGTTCCTATGGAGATGTACCCTGACCCTCATTATCCAACCTACACCCTTGGCATGGGCTACCTCTTCTCCATTGATCTGACAAGCATGTTGGTGGAGGTCTCCAAAAGCATTGAACCCTTCAATATTGAAGATGCCTACATTGGAATGTGTATGAAAAAGTTAGGACTCAGTCCCACTCAGCCCCCACATCCAGACCAATTTAGAGCTTACCTCGGTAAATACAATCGCTGTACCTTCTCTAAGATCATCACGTACATTCTCGACTCTTCTGAACAGCTGGTGACTTTCTGGACAGACTTAAAAAAGCCACCATGTTAGCCCTTCTACATATACTGTATATGCCCATTTCATGGATAACATGAAGTTGAATTGACAAAGAATTGCTAGATAATGTAACCCATTTGTGTTAATATTATTTTGGGAGTATTTATATTGTTATCGTTATTGAATTTCATTATTTTTTCAGTTTTTTCCTCATCGCAGATATTGTGTGTGTCACCGTCTGTCTGAAGCAACCCAAATATATTAAATGTGTCTCAAACAAATCTATTCTAATTTTAAATTAGGCTATAATATACAACTAAATAGGCCATACAAGTATGAGTATTGTTGGGTCATCGAATTAAGAGCATCTACAATTAAAACACACCTTCAAGTGTGGTGCAGTAGTCCATCTTCGGAATGGGTTACGTTGTCGGAACATTGTAGTTCTAATGGACGTGGCAGGCCCACATCCATCTCACCAACCCTCGCATAATGATGTAGCCTAGTGTAAGTGCAGACGGATTCTCTTAGCATTATAGGTTTCTTTTCCTAAGTCCTTTCCTTGACCTCATGACGTTTTTCATCAAGGTGAGGAAAGGAGATTAGGAAATTACGTAGGACGTAATATTTTTTAGTAAAACTTTATCCTGAGCCAAACTTTGAGTTTGTGTTGTAAGCACACTGCTATGTCAATTATGAATTAATAACTCATATTTCCATTATTGAACTATGTGTTTATTGTGGTGGTTGTGGTTGGGCCAGACTCCCCAGTGGGTGGGACTGGAAAACCTTGAAATATATATATTTTTAGTGGACTTCAAAGGTTTTCTTGTAATATTATACCTACTACTTTGTATGTCAATAATGGTATCCATTGAGGCCTATGCCATCAGTGGAAGGAGTTTTTTTCTTGTCCTTTGGGGTGCTTCAGTTACAGAATGTCATACACATATTCCCTGAAAAGCCCCTTGAGACTAACCATGATTAAAAGCTTAAAAATACAATCGACTTATTATTAATAATTACTTATTATTATTTACTTGACTTGACTCATTTCCCCAGAATGACTTTATTTACAAGTGAAGAAAGGAAAAAGGTTTGTTGCCCAGTGTTTATTGAGTTGTTTAAAGAGACAGTACGTATTTATGGTTAAGGCTATCAAGCAAATGTGTTTGACATTATGAAAAAACGTCTTGTCTTGCTTTAACAAGCTTAAAATGTCCGAAGGTTTTGACTTGATAAGAACTATTATGACTGTGTGGATTTGACCTAGGGTATGTATAGATTCATTATCTTAAAAGATAGATGTCTTGGGGCAGATTTTTTTTCAATTTAATAGGCAAGATGTAATTTAGTGAAAGTGTTTTAGTTTTTTACTTAATGATTAGAGCTGTTGGAATTCTCTTCATGCTAAGGAAAGGGGCTTCAACGCTTTCTTTCTCATCATCTTAACCATAGTTTACACTGAACCATCCTTTACGAAAGCAAAGGAGATGATGCAATCCGTGAGTGTGGTTAGTCAATACAAGCCATGTAGGCAGCTAGTATTTACAAATCAGCTGCGGTACACATTCTACAAAACTAATTACGTTCTGTGGGTTACGCATAATAAAGTCCAATAAATACTTCCATAATATACTATATTGTTGCAGTTAATACATTATTTTAAGAGAGCTTTAAAGAAATCTGTGAAATTTGACCCGGCTCACGTACGATGCTCTTTTAAATACATGCAAATGAGGTCAACTGGTTTTTCCAAGCGATGTAGACACCGGGATGTCGACTACAGGGGCAAAAGTGTTTGCTAAAGGTTTATTACTAAAGAGGAAACACGAAGGACGTGTCGAGGAAGAAATTCGCAGACGGAGAGAATAAATTGATAGCTATCTGTGGTAAGGTGTACGGGGAAGTGGGCTGGGAGTCACATAGGGAGTAGTCTCGCAAAGCCAGACCAAACTACAGCAAGTAGAATGCATAGGGGATAGGGAGTGGCCTTACTAACATTGCATTCACGACAATGCACAAGGAAGTAATAAAGGATGAATCAGCTGACACATCCTGCAGTGCGTTGTGAAAAATGGTTCAGAAAAAGATTATGTTCTTGGCCTAATGTCCTAGATGTTAGTTATTGATTAGAGTTGCTTTGAGCAGATGCATGTATGTTTTTGTTGACAAAAAAGTCCAGGACGCAAATATTGCTCCTGTTTCTTTCTGGTTCAACGGGGAACATAATGAAGTTGCAAGGGAGACACATTGCGTTGTGCGTTTTAGCACTGCTGCTCTTCTTTGTTGCGTTCTCCTTAAATGACAGGGAAGGGCAGAAATCAGACACACTTTCCGACCCAGAGCGGTACTATGTGCCCTACCCGCGTGACTACAAGTTCATCCTGGACGACGCCCACGCGTGTGATAAGGGGGCAGCGAGCCCTTTCCTGGTTCTGGTTGTGCCCGTCGCCCCCGGCAACAGGCTAGCCCGGACATCATCCGGCAGACCTGGGGAAAGCAGTCTGTCGTTCAGGGTAAGCTGGTTCAGACCGTCTTCCTGCTGGGCCTCCCCACCGGAGCAGACGCCCAACAGCGGCAGGGCGAGCTCAGGGTGGAGAGCCGGCGGCACCGGGACCTGATCCAGAGCGACTTCCACGACCAGTACCGCAACCTGACCATCAAGACGATGATGATGCTGCGGTGGCTGGATTCACACTGCACCGGCGCCTCCTATGCCATGAAGATCGACTCAGACGTGTTCCTCAACATCCAGAATCTAGTCCGGTTGTTGATGGACCCAGCTACCCCCAGAGACAACTACATGACGGGGCTGGTGTGGTGGCACAGTCCCGTTGTTAGAGACCCATCCAATAAGCTGCACATGCCGAGATGGATCATGGCCAAACCGGAGTACCCTCCCTACCCTCTAGGCATGGGGTATGTTCTGTCCCTTGATCTGCCTGGGAAGCTGCTGCAGGCGTCGGCTCACATCAGACCCATCTACATTGAAGACGTCTACTTGGGGATGTGTCTGAAGCACCTTGGCATCACGCCGACCAACCCACCGGACGAGTCCATGTTTATCATCAACCCCGTTTGCATTAGGTCGCTGCCGCCTTGCCACGGTCATTGCCGTGACCACAACAAGCGTCTCACAGATGCTCAGTTACTGGCTGAGGAGCCAAGGGTCACAGGCTGGCTGCTGACTACTACAAACTAGTCAGCAGCAAATGGGTTGGCAAAATGTTCTGTTTGATCATATTTCCTTGTTTGATTATTTAATTGTTCGTCTTTTTACTACGGTTTACTTTGTAATACTTTGGATGATTTAATTCTAAGGGACAACGGATAAGGAAAACAATAAGAAAAATTGGAGTGGATCAGATAAATGAAATACTCTTGTGTCCGGTTGTGTTGGTGATGCATTGTGTGAAGTCAACAGTCTCCACACACATTGTCCTATATTCTTATTGAAATCTTAAAGGAAAAGCATTTCGAAAGGGTGAACCAAGCCTTGGTAGATAATGGCGGTCTCTTGTGCATATTTACAGTTTTTCTCGATTGCATACAAACAAAAATGAATTCTGAAAACTTGAAGCCTATGTATCAACTACAAGAGTCCAGACTTCTAAACTCTAAGCAAAATTCCACTGTTTTCACATTTTTGCTAAACTCTAAGCACAAATCTCATCATTTAGCACACGTGGTTCACCTGGATGACACTGGCCTTCAAAACACAACAACTAATTACCATTAAGTCTAACTCACTCCTCACCTGTTCAAACTCAAGTGGCAAAACACTTCAATCATGTGTCAGAGCATAAAAGAGGACTCGGTGACCTGTGTTGTAGATATGGTCTTTGGCCTGATCAGGATTGGCGGGGGGATACATACTGATTTACATCTAGATCTGTTTCACCTCATTTATAATCGTATTTATATTTTTTTTGTTGGCCTACGAAAAGCTTTTTATGCAGTCAGTTCAGCTGAATATTCTACCGTATTACAGTAAAAAATATAATATTTGCTTTGTTACCTTTTTGTACTTGTACTTGCACTGATTTCAGTGCAAAGACAGTCCAAACATTTTCTTACTGTAGTGTTTTTCATTTTACTTATGCAATTACTGTACTGTAATTTACCAAAATAGGTAACATTGGTGTTTTGTCAGAACAATGTTGCAGCATCAGCTATAGGTTTACATCATGCCGCTGGGATTGTGAGTTTAGCCCATTGGAGCTCATTGGATAGACAAATATGCATTGTATCCTATTCGATTGTGTAAATGCAAAATTTATATGATATATTCACAGCATTGTATTATAATATGGCAAGTCTTTATACTATATGTACCACCTAAATGCAACTTTAAAAAATAAAGCTATTTCTAAACAATTTTAAACATTGGAATATGTAACATGGCCTCATAAAGCCAAAACATATGTAAGCAGTATTTTCAAGGAAGTGTTTTGAATTGATCACACCAGTGTTTAATTGATGCTCTCTAAGAGATATTCATTTCATAGCTGTGTTTACTGTTTGGTGGAAAAAAAAACAGTTTTGAGAAGAATTAGTGTAGTTTTGACAAAATGATTAACTTTTCTCAGGTTTGTGTTTAGAGTTTAGAGTAGAGAAATTGAGCTATAGTTTCAGAAAACGTGATTAAAAAAATGAGAAAAATTATAAACATAATCAAAATTAGATTACAGAAAAAGAGAGCATCACTTGACTGGAACTCTAACTTACGAGCTGCAATTCACATCGATTTTTAACTTGATTTGTATCATACGTTCCTCACATATTCACTGGGGTATGCAACCCTGCTTGCGGGCCAAAGAAGGGAACAACTGTGATAGAGTGGCGAAGTCACGCCCCTTCCGGTAGAGCCCATTGGACCTACGAGATCTAAAAATATGAATGGGTTTTCAATGGAGAGAAAGTATCATTTTCTGGTGCCAGTCTTTATATGCCCGCGGATTACACATATGTTGTTTGTGGATTTAATGATCTCCCCATCGCATAACTGATACTCTCCACATGCCCGACTTATAATGGTTTTCACCTCTTTCGATGCTTTTAATCCTCCCCTTGGGGAAAAAGCCGTGAAGTGGATCAGAGAGATCGCCCATGTCTGTACCAGAGTCGTGGTTACGTATATCATTCGCGTCGAGAGCAGCTAAGAGCTGTAGTTCTCACCATGAAGACTCATTCACCCATAAACACGAAGAAAATTTTATTTAGAAGAAAACATAAGAGTGAATATTTTGCATCATAAATCTTTGGCGTGAGCCCCATCAACGGATCAAGGACGACGTGTGGACTTGGCATATCCTGCAAGGACTAGCAGGGGCGGAACCTTGCCTTAGACCGGTAGACTGGGGCAGACCTGGTGGTGGTGGGTGTGGAAGAGGGAGCATCGAAACGAAAAAACCTTCTCGGCAATTCCTCATTCGCCCTCATCACGTCTGACAGGTTCGAAATTATACTGCTGTGGGCCATCATACATGTTATTTGTGGTTCTTGCCACCTGTTAAGGTGCGGCCACACCAGACGCGTATCTCGCGTACTTCGCGTTATAAAATCGCCATTTTTTTCCATAGGGACCCATTGGTTTTCACGCGTATAAGCAACATTTTACGCGCGTAAACGCGCGTATGAGGCGCGTATATTTACGCGCGTATATATCGCGTACATTCAAGAGTTCAAAAAATGTAACTTTTTACGCTCATACGCATGACGATTAGCCGCGTTGCCCAATCAGCGTTGAGCTTGCCCAGGTGAAAAAAGTAGTATACTTTAGTGTATTACAAGTATAATTCATTATACAAAAGTTAGTATAGAGTATACTTTTTACTTTTGTGCTTAATTTAAAGTATACTTAACATATACTTTTAAAAAATGTACTTCGCAATAGATGTCATTAAATTCAACTTTAACGTACTTAAAAATAAGTATACTAATTCTGCAATACTTAAAGTGGTATTGCTTTGTACTTTTAAAAAGTATACTTTATTTTAAGTTTATTTAAATTGTACCTAAGTGTACTTAGAAAAAGTATACTAAATTGCAAATACTTAGTGGTAATTTAGTGTACTGTACTTTATTGTAAGTGTATTGTAATTTGTACCTTTGTGTACTTCTGAAAAGTACACTCATTTTCAAGTATTTTGGAATTCACTATTAAAATACTTTTTTAAAGTGTAATTTAATTTCACTTCATTAGAAGTGTATTGAAGTATACTTTCGTAAAGTTCACTTTAATTTAAGTTAATTTTAAGCTGTATTTCAGTATACTTAGCAAAAGTATATTAAGTTTCAAATACTTAAAGTGGTATTTTAGTGTACTTCTGAAAAGTACACTTTGTTTCATGTTCTTTGTAATACACTATTAAAATGCTTTTTTAAAGTGTAATTTAATTTCACTTCATTAGAAGTGTATTTAAGTGTACTTCCATGAAGTGCACTTTAATGCAAATACATTTTAAGCTGTATTTCAGTTGCACATACTTAAAGTGGTACTTTAGTGTACTTCTGAAAAGTACACTTTTTTCCCTCTTCGTCATAACTATCAAACCAAACATCCTTCACATTCACCGAGCGAACATTATGAAAGTAAAATGCACATTTCTCGCTAAAATGTTTCCATAAAAGCATTTAATGGCGTAACTATGTTACTATTTCCACCCAGAATAAAGAAAGTTGCCGGCCGTGGCTGCCATGGACATGTCGACTCTACACATGCTCCTCTGGTTGGCTGGGATGCGCTCGGCGAACGACACCCAGTCGATGGCTTTGAGGGCTACTCTGCGACCTGCCATTGTGATCTATCGAAACAAGACGGAAATAATTGACATGCAGTTGGTCACTGTAGAATGGCAATCGAGAGGATTACCGTTTCGTTCCCTATGGCATTGACGCAAGGGTCACTCAAACATGTGCAAACATCGCATCAATAACTTTACACATGTGATTGGATGTAAGTTATTGCCGATGCGGCTGGGGTTATGGGTGTGCGGCATTAAGACTCAATAGCCCACCAGACAGGACAGAATTTCAACCAAATGACAGAACAGTTTGGTAAGAGAGTAACCTTTCTGACAGCTAGGACGGCAACGTAATATAGAGCACTAGCATCCAGGCTAGCTAGCTGGCAGTCTGCAACCAGCCAAGGTCAGAATACATTCTGCCCTTCATGTCTGACAGTGAATGTGAAATCGAGGAAACCTATACGTTTTACATAGCATACACGTGCAGACATGGATGATCGACAAATAACCCAATTTAAAGACACATTCGCTGAATTGTACTTTAACCAACCGCTGTCTCTTCTAATGTCTTAGCTCGAAGCGATAGAGTCTTCTGCGAAAGTGCGCAACTGCGGAAGCCACTTTTCTTCATTCAAAAGGTTAAGGGCGTAAACCAGTTACCGCCCCCCACTGGTGACCGCCATGTATGATAATAACTAGATTAGGCCAGATACTGGGATTTTTTGGTGACAGTCATGCATTAATAATAATAATTATATCTGTGAAGTAAGCCAGATATTGCCTTCTATCGGGGACAGTCATCTATAAATAATAATAATAATAAAGGTAGAGTAAGCCTGATACTGCCCCCTATGGGTGACCGTCATATATGAATCATAATTATCACGGCAGCCTGAGGCTGCCCCCTATGGGTGTCCATCATGTATGGCCGAGTTTGCCTGATACTGCCCCCTATGGGTGACCGTCTTGTACGGCAGAGAAAGCCGGATACTGCCCCCTGTTGGTGACCGTGATGTATGAATTATAATAACAACGGTCACGTCAGGGGCGCAGCGTTCCTTTCACTTTACATGCGTAGGGGCGCTTAAGCACAAAGATAAAATAACATAGAAATGGAGAAGGAGATTGAGAAATAACTTTTTTATTTTATTACAATTGTAGCACGTTTAATTAAGAATAATGTCACACTCTTTCTTTGCATATAGGTCAACATACATGTAATCTAGCAATTGAGAATACCTAAATCTTACATATTATAATTAAACGTGTAACAGTTTGTGTAGCTTTAAAGCTAATACCAAAAAATGTATAGATCTATGACAGTATATTTATGTAATGAATTCTAAGATGAGGCGAATAGACCTAGTCTTGTTTGTGCGAATAAACTTGCCCCGTCATCAGCAGTTATAACTATATCGACTCCTGAAGTAAACCTGCTGTGTATTTATTCAATAGGCCTACGTATAATAAAACTAAAAATACAATTCCATAAAAATATACCATCTTGAGAAGATACAGGACAAATGTAGGCCTAAAATTAACATTTCTCAGGGAAACCCTTAATAACATTAAGAATGAAAAAATAGGACTAGCCTATGTCTTGACGCTCTAATGTAAAGTAGCATAATGGTCCAAGAATAAGACTCACACCACACGTTAGTTTTAACTCAGCCCCGTTTCAATGGATTCCAATGGTTTCATTCGCGTAACTCAGGTTTTTAAATAAGTAAGACTCATTCACACATTTCACTTGTTTATTTTTTGAAAAACATTTTTAAAATCACTTTAGCAAGCAACTGAGGATTTCTTTGATAAGGAATGTATGTACACAGTACAAATACAGAGATATTCAATAAATACCATTTTTAATCGTGTTTCCCAAGCAATGTCAGAGGGCTTACAAACACTCAACTTTTTATTTACAAACCGAAACTTTTAGACAAAAGTAGGCTACTTCCAATATCTTCCCCATCAAGGCCACCTTGTGATAGTAAGAAATTAGGATTCTAAATACGCTTTCTAAAAAATATATATTTCATTTATTATTATTATTTTCTATAAATTTGGCAGACAGGTTATTTCATTAAAAAAAATATGTCTGCACGGGACACAGTCCCGAAACTAAGGCTGTTGAAAACTGAATTTCTTCCGTAGGCCAGTCAATGAGTTAGGATAAAGCTGGTGGTCGCCTGTTCTATTAAGCACATTGGTCATAAGGCACTAAGTCCATGTAAGTACTTTTCTGTTGCTCGTATATGCCTATTAGGCCTAATATACAGTTTATTATTACATTCATGTAATACAATGAGATTTAATCATGAGTAGCAATTTGGACTGTTGTTAGGCCCAATACGTTTTCGGTTCCAATTGTAGGCCTATATTTAAGGCATGTAGGCCTTGGTGGAAATAACCTGAGAACTATGTTTCAATTAATTAAGGCCCGTGTATCCATAACTTAACACATTTGGCCTAACCGAAATATAATTGGATGGAGCAGAGTTCGTTTGGTTATTTGACTGATTTTCTACACTCTACATAGTTTCAGAAATACATCCCAACTGCCATCCGCAAGGTAAATGCAAACATCCAAATACACTAAAAACATTTCTAAATGGTCATGTATTTCCACCATCAATAAACCCTTTGGAAGACCATTTAAGACAAGTAGTACATCCCATAAGTGACCGGTCCACCGAATAGTCCCGGGACGGGCAGGGTAGGCCGCTGGAACGCGTTGGAGTGTCCGTACATCGATGGAGAGCCGAGATGCGCTCCGAGGGGAAAGGGGAGCGCAAACGCAGGCAGGACGGGCTTGGAGGCCAATTTATACTTTTCCAACTCGGCCTCCTGCAGTCTTTTGGCCTTTGCCCTTCTGTTCTGGAACCAGATCTTCACCTGCGTCTCCGTCAAGTTAAGTGAGTTGGAGAACTCGGCTCTTTCCGCGATGGACAGATACTGTTTCTGGCGGAACTTGCGCTCCAGCGCCAGCAGCTGCGAGGTAGTGAAGGGGGTTCGAGGTTTTCGGTTGTTTTTGTGCTTCCTTAACGCGCACGTAGATGGGCTGGCGCTTCCTACAGACAGCAAAGAAATCAAACAGGTAAATACAAACAGACACCCACTTTAACATAACATTTTGTGTAATATCCTCTCTCTCTCTCTCTCTCTCTCTCTCTCTCTCTCTCTCTCTCTCCTCTCTCTCTCTCTCTCTCTCTATATATATATATATATATATATATATATATATATATATATATATAATAAAAAAGATAGATAGAGAGTATAGTTATAGGTACAGATATATATGGCACTACATGATGTAGGCCTATTCATTCAGCAACTGCAACTTTGCTCCCTGTCAGTAATTGTTTGTGGTGAGATGGGAAAAACGGGCACCAATAATTTGAATTACCTCGTTCAACCAAAAACTAAGAATAGAGTCCATCAGGAATATTAAGAGGAATATCAGGAATACTGTAGCCCTATAAACCAGCGCATCACACGCACGCACGCACGCACACACACACACACACACACACACACACACACACACACACACACACACACACCACACACACACACACACCACACACCGACACCGACACCGACACCGACACACACACACACACACACACACACCACACACACACACACACACACACACACACACACACACACACACACACAGGCACGCACACGCACACACACACACAACACACCACACACAACACACACACACCACACACCCACACACACACACACACACACACACACACACACACACACACACACACACACACACACACACACAACACACACGGCGATCGTTCTCATGAGCACTGCCGAAGCATCCATGGGTCTCACCAACAACAACATCAGATCCTGGGTTACTGAGATGGAAGTAGAATGGATAGTCCTGGTAACACTTACGCGGAGGAGTCGGGAAGGAGGACCCGTGGAACCAAGTGCTCTGGTCTTTCTCACCAAACGGCGGACAATCATCGCTGAGCGGACTACTGGACGCGTTCTGTGAACCCTCTCCAGAAACTTTCCTCTCGGCGTAAAAAGTCCTCGGAGAAAACTGCGGGCTCTGCCCCGCCACGGGTCTGACCGGGACTAGACCCAGGTCTGGAGGGGTGTAAGAAGTCCGACAGGTCGTGGTCGTTTTAGATATCAACGATTCAACGCTAAAGGGAAGACTGGTCCGCTGGGGTTTGTATCCTTTGTCAGTGGTCATGTCTTTGGGTTGGAAGTCATCTCCCTCCGTGTCCGTGGTCTCCTCTTTATGTGGCGCTGGTTTGGTGGCTCGGGACGGCGAGCCCTGGGTAGGATTCATCATCAGACAAGGGAACGTGGGGCCATGCACCTCCGAGGGGCCAAGGTACAGCGGAATGGAGTCAGCGAGTGCGTGTGTAGTGTCCAATGTGTTTGCGCGCTGTCAGAAAGTTACCCAATACCTTTACGCACGGGATGGGAGTCGTCTATAACAGGGCAGTCACTGCTCCCTTCCCCCGAGCAGACCAATCGGTGGACTTCGTGACGTCCTGACAAGCGTTTGGATTGGCCCACTGACTCCGAGGGGGGACATGAAGAGGCCTTTTGAAAGGAATGAGAAGTTAATCATACAGACCCCATGCGGCGCGGGGGTATTGATGGCTCACGGGGTTTTGTCTCCGCTTAACACAAAGTAGACCAATTTAACGCAATTAAGCAGTGGGGAGGACTATTTACATCCAAAAAGTAGGGGCGCCTTTAGACCTTTCTGTAACATAATCGCAACTAAGTAAGTAAAAAAAAAAGAGTGTACAAAAGAACGACCCGCTATCAGAGAAACATTCGTGGTCAACTTTGAATTCCAAAGCGCGTATTTTACACATCTCTTCCAAAACTGATAGAAAAAAAATGAGATCAGATGAAAATACCCGATAACTTCATGTCCTTTCGTAAAAACAAAACAAATAAATAAAAAAATGCTCAATAACACCTACAAATATCTAAAAAGAAATAAATAAAAATTGAAACAAAGCGTGAGATAAACAATGCAGAAAATAAATTGATTAGGCATGACTGTTGGTCACAGCATTATGGCCGATTCAAGACCTGTCACCAGCCTTTTTATGGACCACAATGGACTCCGCGGAGAAAACGGGCGTGTTTCTGGGTCCAGGTCAAAGTGTTTTAATAAGCCAGACGAGTGGTGTTGTGGAAGGCGCCAGGCGCTGGGATCAAACAGGAGATACCTCAGAGGAGGAGGAGAGAGGCGACGCGCAACTCCACTTCATCAATTGTCCTCAGAGTATTTCATAGTCCACTGCGTGCTATGCCGAGAAGAAAAGATCTTCTGACGCTTCATTTTCCACTTTTTTAAGAAGACGTTAAGGTGGACTCGTCGATTTTTTTGGAGAGACCGTGAACGACGAAAAATAGCAACGCATAAGACACAAAATATTTTTATAGTAGGCTTATATAATACATATATATAGAAACATTATATGTATATATATATATATATATATATATATATATATACACACATAAAAAATCATGTGTAGGATAAGCCCTTACTGTTTATTTTAAGAGTTGGTTTTAAGAAAGAATAACAAAGCCCATTTGGATCCCGAGCCCTTCTTTTCAGTTTTTAAGTGTTAGTTTATAAAAATGACTTGCTCATATTAAGCTGAAGTTGCATGTTTATTTGGTGACCTCGTGGCAGATTTATTCATTGACATTGTATTAGTTTACCAACTATTATGGGCTGTTTCAAACGACTTGTGCCACGTGACTATAATAAATCACTTCCCAAAGGCCAGCCGAAAGAAAACAATTAAGGTTCGTTTACCAAATGAGCAAACAGAAGCTCGCTTCAAATTATGTCTTTCTTTCTCTCTTTTCTTCTTTCTCTCTCCTTCTTTTCCCTATTTCTTTTTAATTTCTTGTTTTATTTCATCCTTCTTTCTTTCTTTCTTTCTTTCTTTTCTTTCTTTCTTTCTTTCTTTCTTTCTTTCTTTCTTTCTTTCTTTCTTTCTTCTCTCCTTTCTATCTTCCTTTCTTTCTCGTCTCCATGCTTTCCTCCCTACTTGCTGTTTAAATCCCTGTGGTGCTAACAGTAATTTACCAGACCATAAAGTGGGTTGACCATTTGACTTGAGAAAAGCCCGACAGTGAGCCCTCTCCTTCATTTCCTATCTGAAAAGCTACCCTTCTCTCTCTCCCTCCCTCCCCTCTCTCTCTCTCTCTCTCTCTCTCTCTCTCTCTCTCTCTCTCTCTCTCTCTCTCTCTCCTCTCTCTCTCTCTCTCTCTCTCTCTCTGCTGACACACCAGGGCCCTCTTGGGACCCAGCTGGTTTGGTTTAGATACTAGCAGCCATGTACCCTGCGCTCTATCTAATCTGCACGGTGTCGTGCGAGACGGGGATGAGAGTCGAACTGTATAGCACGCATATTCATACAGAGATCATGTGATACATGCTAACACACACACACACACACACACACACACACACACACACACACACACACACACACACACACACACACCACACACACACACACACGCACACCACACACACACACACACACGCACACACTCAGAGATAACCCCCCCCCCTTGAGTACTGCATTTAACCACCCCCTCCGTCGGTTTGTCCAGTGGATTTCATTTCGGATGCCCCCTAGCCTGACCCTCAAGACATTTCTTTAACAGCATGCAGGCGAGTGAACTGTGTCAGAAGTCGTTACCAAGTTTGAAAGCAGATCTGTCCTTCAAGGCCGGACTGGGCCCAACGGGAAGCACTTTCCCCTCTGCTGGGACCAGTAATGAAAACGTTTCTTTTTCGTGTGTATGTATGGGGCCATGTCCAATACTCTCATTGCTTGGATGAAGCCACTCAGACGCTCACTCGAGTGCTAGTGCCAGGGTTTGGCACGTCAAACCATACGTGAGAAAGCCAGGCAGGGTTATTCCTAATGTGCTTTTTTTCTTTCATGTCGACTTGCTTGACATTTGACCCGTTTCTACTTACCCAGAGACTCAGGATTTCACGGGGATTCCTTGCCTTTTCCCATCTTTCTCCAGGTCTATGGATCAGGGTCTCCAGGAACCCAAAAAGGGATCAGATCTTTCGTGATCCCTTAACGGCAGTCGGTTCTGATGTGGTAGGGGCTGAGAGCATCACTGTGTGCATCCACTGATTGACATTCACACCTCTGGTATGTACAGACAGTTAGCCGTTGGTTCAGATGTAGTGAAACCCTGAGCATCACCGTGTGCATCCACAGACGAACACTCAGAGCTCCGGCGTGTACAGACAGTTGGTTGTGGTTCAGATGTAGTGAGACCGTGAGCATCACTTTGCTCATCAACAGACGAACCCTCAGAGCTCCGCTGAGTGCGGA
>NC_044050.1:24213971-24221471 GCF_902167405.1 Gadus morhua | reverse complement strand
GAGATGCAGACAGCTTCACAGCCACATAACAAGCCAGGGTGAGAGAAAGAAAGAAAGAAAGAAAGAAAGAAAGAAAGAAAGAAAGAAAGAAAGAAAGAAAGAAAGAAAGAAAGAAAGAAAGAAAGAAAGAAAGAAAGAAAGAAAGAAAGAAAGAAAGAAAGAAAGAAAGAAAGAAAGAAAGAAAGAGAAAGATATGGTGGCTTGGCCACGTTTCAAGTGTATTCAAAGCCTTTCACGGTTCTTCCTATTCATTTAAGAATAAAAGCGGCGCATGTCTTACCACTCGGTAGCTCCATCCATCCCTATTACTGTTTCTTTATAACCTAAATGAATTAACCAAAAATGATTGACCCTGATTGAAACCATTAAACCATTCAATCAGGCTGCATTTGGTTACCGCATCTGACACTTGCGTCATTTAGTTTCGGTCCATTCAGTGACATCACCAGCAGATGGACCCAGCAGCAGCACTCGTAGGGCTCAGAAAGGACACGACGTCCTGGATTCAGGCTAGGAATCCTGCTCCAGATCCATCAGACCGCAACCTCTTGATACGATTCATCGAAGCTTCACGAAATACTATGGGCTTGAAAACCAACTGGGACATCAGGAGAAGGACAGAAGTGTGCTGGGGGGGTTTTGATTTCAAGTATTTTAAGAGAAGTTTCTGACTAATGTGCTGGTAAACCTGGTGCAGATTAAATTGTTTTATTTGCCATCATGCAATTTGACTGCGACATTATTCTTGGTATTTTTCCGTGAACCTAAAACAAACACTATTTCATTGCTAAAACTTGTAAAAATAACTAAATAAATAAGACACTCCCAATTAATAGTTTATTAAATACATCCAACAAAGAGAAAACAAAAAAATATTGTGTTAGTGTCAACTACATTAAGAAATACTCATCATAAGCCCTACAATTAAATGCTGATTTATACATTCATGATAGTTATGAAATAGATCACACTCATTAAACCAAATATATATAAACATTTCTGGCAAACCTTAGAGAAAACAGGTCTGGATGACCTAGTATTTTGTATAATTAGTCCGTTGCTGTCATATATATATACATACAGTACGTTAATATAAATAACTGTCGTTGAGTATCCTTAATCTTAACATTAATTTAATTCTTCAGACCATTAAATGGGTTCATTAAAATGCATTCTGACAACACTGCCATTACCGTTCAGAATTCAAACGTAGAACACACTGCAAACATAAAAAGCCAGTATAAATGTAACACAGCAGGTAGATCTTCGTTCTCTCTTGACTATGTGTTAAAAAAAAAAAGGTGATTCAACAGGACGTTGCTTCTTTTTGCACTCATTAACAAAATAAACCCGGGGGGGGGGGGGGGGGGTGAGAAACCAAGCAGAAGAAGACTCTCACTGAAGCTTCACTCATTCTCAGTGTTCACACTTTCTCTCGCTCACACCTCCAGCTCCCTCTTGATACGTTTCCACTGAGCAGACACACAAGTACACATCAAGTGTAAACACACACACACACACACGCACACACACACACACACACACACACACACACACACATACACACACACACACACACACACACACACACACACACACACACACAGGCACATACACACGCACCCAGAAGCACATTCTGACGCACACGGCTGCGCATGCACACACTGTACACGCTAACCTGTCACTTGTCAACACCCGCCCACCACAAGGCCTCGTCTCTCCGTGACAAGATCCCGTTCTCTCCTCCACACCTTCACTCCTTTCCTCCCAACTCCCCCTCCAGGGGCTCCTCCATGCTCTCCCTGGCAGGCCCTCCCCCCTCCTTCAGGGTTCCGATGACGGGTAGCCATGGCGACACCATCTCGGGCCTGGTCCTCTTGACCTTGTTGAGGTGGCTGAGGGCCGCGTAGAAGCCGGCGCCGATGGTGCCGCGCTCATCCGGGCCCGACTGCTCTCTCTGCTGCTGCTCGGTGTAGTACATCTCCAGGCCAGTGGGGGCGCAGTGCTTCCCCTGGGACGGCACGACAACAACGAGTATATTTAGCACAGTGCTTGCGCCATAGACAAAGGTCGGGTTTTTGAAGGCTGCAC
This sequence comes from Gadus morhua, assembly GCF_902167405.1. Lineage (NCBI taxonomy): Eukaryota > Metazoa > Chordata > Actinopteri > Gadiformes > Gadidae > Gadus > Gadus morhua. The sequence continues at coordinate 24,219,380 of NC_044050.1, read as the reverse complement.
ATCGATGTCCTTTTCACAAAGGGGCGTCAGAGGAGGACAAACATTTAAACATTTACTGCATATTGTGACTCATTGCTGAATAAACAAAGTGTATGCAGCAGCAAATCATGATTCTTTTGATAACCTATGAAGAAGAGAGGAGTCGAACACTAGTTAGCTAATTTAATCTGTAAAAAATTCCCCGTATTGCCGTAATCTGAGCAAAATATTAATGATACAAACAAAAATTGCATAATATACAGATCACATTATGTGTTAAACTTCAACAAAAGCGTTCATAATAATTTAATTCCCATCCCACGATGAATGCCGCCATGTTTGATGTTGTTACTAATGTAATGTCGGGCAAATCGGAGCTCTGAAATAACATTTCCAAACAGTAATTTTGAGTTGGAAGATTTGTTTAATTAATTAGTTCAAGTCAATGCTTGTTTTCTCAAGAGTTATCTGCATATATTAAGTTTGATAAGATAGTCAGTAGTCCGTTTGCTCATTGGTGATTGACAAAACAGAACAGGCAGACAAACAGGAAGTTGTTTTTGAAGTCATTTGTCCCTCATTGAGTCTACCTTTGCCAAACTGCCGTACACACAAGGAAAAACGATCTGCAGTAGCATCTGTGTTAGCGATCATAAAACAGATCCCAAGGCATAGTTCTGTGTGGAGGCGGAGTTGCAGCGGTCTCAAAGCGCAGCGCAAAGCACAATCCAAGCAATTGTTTTAGACCTTGTCTTTGTATGCCAGACGTATAACCTTGCTTTTGCTCAGCATGGATAAGAGCAAATTCACTTACTGCAGGGGAAGGAACAGGGAATCAATTAAAACCAAGGAAAGCATATCTATTCTGACCGTGTTAATCGCTTAAAGGGCGACCAGGGGACCTGACATTCTCCCAAGATGGAGCAGCCAGAATGGGTGCCTAGGCCAGAGCAGGGCCTGTGGGGCACATCCTCCATGCCGGGAATGGTGGTTTTTTTTCATAGTGTCCCCAACAGTGCAGCGGTAGGAAAAATAATATGCTGAGAAAAACTGTAACCAACGGAAACTTCAAAGGCTTTCGCCGGAAGGTTCCGCCCCCCCCCCCCCCCATCCCACTCCAACCCCCCCCCTCACCATCCCTTTCCTTCCCATGCTTCCTCCCCCTTATCACCCCTCACTGTTTAAGCCTTTAATCACAGTTTAGTCACGCTCAGCTCTAATTAAAGGCCCCTCAGATTCACAAGCGGGTGTCCCGATTTCTGCCTGCCCAGAAAAGCTGTTTTTTTTCTCTCTCGCTTTCCTTCTTTCTTTCCGTCTCCTATGCCCTCTCCTCCCTCTCTCTCTCCCACTGTTTCACAGCTATGGTTCTCTGGACGTGATGGAGGCTGCTGCACCACCACGTGCTGTTGCGGTGCTAACCCCAGTATAGACGGAGCCTGCAAGGTGTCGGCACAGAGATAATGGCGTATATGTTTCTCTCTGAAGACTCTGCTGTGAAGAAGTGCCGAAAGGAAGAGAGAACGAGGTGGGGTGTTGCCGCTTAAAATAGGCACTTTAAGTAGCGAGTGTCTTTACACCTGGGACTACTATCAGCCAGAGTGCGTGTGGGCCAAGGGCAGTGTACTCGGGGTATGAAACGCTTGGGGAGTGCTTGGTACATAGCAGACGATGTGTTCTGCTACTATGGTTTTGAAAGCCAGTGGATAGAGAGTTCATGTGCACCCCTCCTATTGTTCATTCTGCAATGTTGTTGTGGAAGTCTTGTTCTTAAGCACATGCTGTTATAGGTGTGTGTGTGTGTGTGTGTGTGTGTGTGTGTGTGTGTGTGTGTGTGTGTGTGTGTGTGTGTGTGTGTGTGCGTGTGAGTGTGTGTGCGTGTGTGTGTGTCTTGGGTACCTACCTTCAGAACAAAGCCCTCTGGACAGGTGAGCTGGTCGTACCACAGGGCTTTGTACATGAGCAGAAGTAGGAGGCTGGTGAGGAAGGCCAACGTGATGAGGATCAGGCCTGTGATCTTCACACACACACACACACACACACGCGCACACACACACACACACACACACACACACACACACACACACACACACACACACAGAAACACATACACGCACAGACACGCACACACAGACACACGCACAAACACACAAAACCAAACATAGATATTTATTTTCATATTAAAAACAGTTTTAAGTAAAGTAAAATGTCCGCAGGCCTCCCTCACCTTGGTCTTCTCAGACACGTTGCTGTAGAAGTTGATGTTGAAGCGTCTGATGCTGGGCACGTACAGCCTCCTCTTGCTCTTCTGCTGCAGCTGGTACTGTGTCTTGGTCTTCACGAACACCTAGGGCACATGGGGCAACACATCGCCCGTTACCTCCACGACCTTACACCATAGTCTGCTCTTCAATGGATTTACCGCGATAACTCAGACAGATGTCCTGGTTATCGATCACGTGTCTTCGCCGTGTTCACCGACACCCAGAACAGAGAACATCGCCCGACCGAAAGGAAGAAGAACGCTCAAATGTATCACGTTGTGAAATCGTCCGGTTTGCACGCATTCAGGAGGAGAAGATACACATTGAGTGTATGTTGTACGACCTGGCATTTAAATAAAGTACTTAGCATCGCGTAGTGTCTTATCCTAGCTATCTTTGTTTCACAAAGGAAATGTGTTAACCTAACAATTGTAAGTGCTTGCCACTTGTTTTTCTATGTACACTGTACCGACAGCAATATATTATTGTTTCTCTTTCATCTGACAAATGTACTTGTTGTAAGTCGCTTTGGATTAAAAGCGTCTGCTAAATGCCCCCGAATGTAAATATGTAAATGGAGAACACACAAGGCTGCCTGGAGTACCAGTTGCTAAACCAGGTCTCCAGAACACACACTGATCTGCACGCAGAGATGAACAGTGGCTGCAGGCGGGTGTGGGGGGCGGGGGATGCTGTGGACAGGGGTCAAGTGAAGCCCGGCCCTCGCCAGACGCTGTCTCCCTGCCTCCGCCGGGAGGATGAGTCCCTCCTCAGAGAATTCTAATGGAGTTTCCAAGGCGACATTACGTAACCCAGCAGGGCGCCACCATGTGTGTGTGTGTGTGTGTGTGTGTGTATGTGTGTGTGTGTGTGTATGTGTGCATGTGTTTGTCTGTGCCTGTGTGTGTGTGTGTCGCATTTTTAATGCAGCATCTGTTGTGGTTGCGCATCAGCGATAGGTACACTGCTGAACACTTCATGCTGAGATGAATCGGAGCAAAAACCAACAGCCCGGTGGAAGACAGTAATAACAGCTGTAGAAGGAGGCACAGGACCAGGTACACAGAGTACAGACAAAATGGGTGCATCCACATCCCACGCACACAGGCATACAGAAAACACACACACACACACACACACGAAATACACAACGAATGCACTTACACACGCAGAGAACACTTGCACACACACATGCGATTGCGCACACACGCATACACATGCGCACACAAACAGAAAAACGAACAAGAACATAATTAAGAAACCCGATCTGAAAAAACACACACTTACACACTCAGACGGACAAACACACACACACACACACACACACGCACACACACACACACACACACACACACACACACACACACACACACACACACACACACACACACACACACACACACACACACACACACAAACAGAAAATAAAAACACACATAGACTCAAAGACAGAAAAAGAAACACGTAAAAAAAACAGACACGCACACACACACACACACCTACACACACACACACACACACACACACACAGAGCCGTCCCCAGCGGGCGTGGTTACCTGGTCGGGGGTCGCGTGGGGGTTCTGCAGCTGGTTGACCTCCAGCGGGGTGATGAGGGGGATGTTGTCGAAGCCGTCGTCCAACAACGACTTCTTCTCCAGCTTCTTCTGACACAGGTTGCTACCCGGCTTCACCATGGCTGCCTTGGGACGACCTGAGCACAGTAGGGGCCAGAAGCTCAGAACACCCCCGCTCTGCTCCCCCATCCCTGACCTTTGACCCATGGCTGGTCATGGAGAGGTTTGGGCCGGGACACTGGCGTACGGGGAGACTGGCGGGAGGAGCGGGTTGTTTGGATGATAACAACACAGTTTGACTAAAAACATACCATCTGTGGCAGTTATTTACCAACAATAATTCTGTATGTGCCACGAACAGCATGTCTCTGTCGGAGTATTATGACAACGTTGCTAAGGTTACCCATCTGGTAACCACTAACCCACACAAAGACAGTCTCTCTCTTTCTATTTAGTTGTGTTCTGCGACCAGTCGTTAGGTAAACCCGAACATCCCTCCAGCATGTACTCCTGGCTCGCCCTTAACTCCATCCGTACGCTCTCTCTTCATGATCTAAGAAACCTACCCTTTGTGGGACCGTTGCTTCTCCGCTGATAACATTTCTATTCCCTGCTCCACAATCAATAACATCCCCCTTTGTGGAGGATGAGGAGTAGGAGGAGGTGCTGGCGGAGGGGCTGGTGGTGATGGTGGTGGTGGGGGGCGTAGCCCATTCACACAACCCAATGACATAATGCAATAAAGTCCCACCTTCTCTATCACAAGCCTCAAGGTGCCTATCAAGGCTGTGACTCACACGAGGTGGGATGTACACCGGGGGGAAACAAAGGGGGGTTTAAACACACCACAACGGGCACAGAGCACCTTGATTCAAATGGAGGAATAAATAAATGCAAACATGGTTGTTGATAGAAAATAGCTTTGGATCTGCACATCACCGGCGCAGATTGAGAAGGTAAACGTGTTCTTGCTAGGAAGGGAGGGGGAGGGGGGAGGTTTTCATGAGGTGAAATCTCCAGGCTGCTTTCCAGCGTCCTCACTGTCTACGTGAGGGGGCGGCTAAAGTGGTCATTTGTGCAGACGAGCGTTTTCAGCCCTACAGAATGAGCTGCCAGATGATTCATTCTCTTCCTGTTCTGTTGAGGACAGGTGAGCAGTGGGCTGTACGGTGTTAAATATATCCTCCTCTGGCCGACAGCAGCAATTTAACCCTTGTCTCATTAACTTCACATCAATGATATAGGCCACATATTTGTCAAAATCGGAGATTTAGCTTAGATCTTGCGTGCATGTGCCTGTGCCTTTGGATTCTTTACGATCCGCTCTCCATTCACATCCAAACTTTGGTGCATTGGAGAGCGCTGCGACAAGACACGAAAGACTGAACATGTTCGACAATTCACACACACACAAACTAAATAGGATCTCGTCGTGCACTATTTCCCTTATTTCACAAGCGCTAATGATCGATAAGGACCCATTTTCCATTAAACTACACATTTGCCAATGAATGGCTCGTATTTTGCACACAGACGCATCGCTGCTGGAACTCGTCATAAATGCCATTCATCACATATGGACTCATGGCTGTTTC